>NW_017618708.1:2898521-3001451 GCF_001879475.1 Ipomoea nil
TATATATTATATATATATTATAGATATATTATATTATATTTAATATATATTATATTAAATATATTATATTTAATATATCTAACAGTATGATACTTGCCTAAAGTCTCGGCCTTGAGGCCGAAACTGGATAGGGCAAAAACATGCATGGCCGAAATTGAAGGTTTGGAGCATTAGCTTCCTAATTATTAGCTTTCTTTTAGTATAAATATGTGGTTTTTGTTCATTTGTTAAGTATCCCAGCAATAAACATTATTTGTTTATTACTCTCTCTCTTCTCAAATATATATTATATATATATTATAGATATATTATATTATATTTAATATATATTATATTAAATATATTATATTTAATATATCTAATAGTATGATACTTGCCTAAAGTCTCGGCCTTGAGGCCGAGACTGGATAGGGCAGAAACATGCATGGCCGAAATTGAAGGTTTCGGCCTGGTGGTCGAAACTCGAAGTTTCGGCCTGCACGAACCTGTCCTGTTGTGACCGTTGGGTGTTTAATTTTGCTGTTACGGAGTTAATTCTTTGAATTAATTCCAATTTTAAATTTTTGAATTAAAACTCATGTTAATGGTTGCTGTTACAGGAAGGTGTAGGGGTGCCCTTAAGTGCCATAATAAAGGCTATTCACTCCTCAATCCCTATATAAGAAGGAGTTGGGCAGTAGCAGATTTACACACAACAGAAATATATTTTATAGCCTCAAAACTCTCTTCCTCTACTCCTTTCTTAAGCCAAACTGTGTTCATAATCTTGCTCTAGTTCGCCGGATTCCTTGTTTGGGTGCTCAAACATTGAATCATAGTAAGATTTTAAGATTGTTGGGAATAATGAACAAAAAGGTCGATTTAATATCCCAAAATAATATTTATATATACACACAAAAATATATAAAATATTATTGGATATATATCCGAAATATATATATACACACAAATATATATAAAACGGACCCAAAGGTTATATATATATATATATATATATATATATATATATATATATATATATATATATATATATATATATCAACCAAAATTGGAATTAATAATCCTCATATTATAAATCCAATCCAATGACAAAAACAAATATAAAGAGAGGATTTTTCCTTAGAAGCATAATCCAAACCGAAAGAAGAAGGAGATTGACTCGTGTTTAGGTATAGGGTTTTTAGCGCGAGTCAAGAGATCACTCATTCCTTAAAACCTTATTTGCCACCTCCCAAAAGTGCTAGGAGCGTTGTGGCCTAGGTTTCCCAGGATAAAACGTGCTATGGTTCGACGTTTGAGCACCCAAACGAACGAACCCGACGAACTAGAGCAAAGCCTTGAACACAGTTAGGCAAAGAAAGGAGTAGAAGAAGAGATTTTGGAGCTAAAAACGTGAAGTGTTTATGCTATTCTTTTTGTTCACTCTTGTAGAAAATTCTGCTACTCTATGCCTTCTTATATAGGGATGTTGGAATCCAAAAGCATTAAACAAGGCTATTAATCCTAGTCTTGTAACATCTGAAACAACAAGCCATTACCTAGGATTTAAATTCAAAATTGAAATTGGAGTTAATTGAAAATTATATCCGTAACTGAAGAATTTAATCCCACATTTGTCTGTTGGCCGATTTAAATTCAAAATTGAAATTGGAGTTAATTGAAAATTAAATCCGTAACTGAAGAATTTAATCCCACATTTGTCTGTTGGCCGGCAAAAACAATACAATACTGCTTGGCATAACTTTTACCTACAGGTGCCGACGCACACAAGCTCAGTTTAGGATTTGATTTGCATCGCCCTATGCACAAGAGAGAACCTCTATGCTATACATTCAATAAGCCTTTAAAAGACTCTTGTATAAATAGTGGGGCAAATCCTCTTCCCAAACCAATGTGGGACAAAAGCTCACTTTTTCCCTTCATTTTTCCAACTCAATGGGTATACTTTGAGAATCAATATCTCATTCACCCATTATCCGTTTTGAGCGTACAATATATCAATCTCTTCGTCTCACTACGAAGAACCCGAATCCACTTTGACCCGACCCAAATAGGAAGTGGACCCCACCAATAATTGTAACACAAAATAGCCACTTAAAATGCCATTTTAATGTTATTTTTCAACAACTTTTTCGTGGAGGAAAATGGGGTGGAGGCTAGTTCCTAGAAGACCTAGTGATTAAATTGGATAACAAGATGGAGGATGTCCAGACGAATGATGACATTCTAGTGGTCAAATAATATAATACGAGGGCTTGCATGTGATATGTTTTGAATGTGGTGCAATTGGCCTTCGAAAATTAGAGTGCCCGAACTCGATGTTGAAGAAGACAAGTTTAATGTTCTTTGTAAGCATATTGTAAACACATAGGAACTAACCTCCGGCCATAGTTGTTCTTTTGTAAATTGCCTTGTAGTTGATGTAGAATGCCTTAGTTGTTTGTTGTGAATATTTTGGTAGAATGTCTCCCACTTGCTCTCAGGTTCAATATAGATGGTGTATGAAAAATGTCAAAAGACAGTAACCTGAGCTATGGGGGACCCCTGCTTATATAGCCTATATGCCATCAATATAGGCTTTGTAATGGTTACCATTACAATCGTTACAACACCTTATTATGGCACCACTTATTGACCACTAAAGGCCATAATAACTTGCACCATTAAGTTTTCCTAAATGGAAAACGTTACATTCGTCCACTTGGTGCAAGTACAAACTCAAAGAAACAAAAACATGCACTATAGAGAGATGTCCTCTTAATACGAGTAGTATCTACTACAATTACAATGCAACTTGTTCTCTAAGAACTTTATGTGGTGACCAAAATCTTAATGGATAAACCTTATGTTTATTCCAGGTCCAAAAGATATATATTTTCTCAACAAAATCTGCACAATACAATAATGAGAAAATAACTGAATGCTTTAAGAATTTCCTAAAATAACTGTATGTATACAAATTTTCCAAAGTGGGCGCAAGTCCCATTTTCTCAACAAAATCCCTACACTTGAATTGTGGCATGCCTTTAGTTAAGGGATCAACAATCATCAACTCAGTGCTTATATGTTCAATGACCACTTTCTTATCTTTAACACGCTCCCTGATGGCCAAGTCGATATGCTTACTTCGACTCCCACTCTTATTGTTCTTAGCCAGGAAGACTGCAGTTGAGTTGTCACAATAAACCTTTAATGGCTTAGAAATAGAGTCCAGATGAAATTCTTAAACCTTACACCTTAAGATGTAGCCTCAAAGCATGAAACGAACTCGGCTTCCATTGTTGAAGTGGTGACAAGAGTTTGTTTAACACTTCTCCATGAAATAGCCCCACCGGGTATGATAAAAATGTTCCCCGAAATTGATTTCCGAGAATCAACACAACCAGCAAAGTCCGCATCAGAATATCCAACGACGTCCAAAATGTCCGTCTGCTTGAACACAAGCTTATAATCCTTGGTACCCTTGAGATACCTTAAAACCTTCTTTGCAGCTCTCCAGTGGTCTAAACCCGGATCACTTTGATATCGTCCCAGCATTCCAATAGCAAAGGCGATGTCCGACCTAGACACCTAGTACAGACTTGAACATACCCGAGGCATCTGACAACTGAAGCATAAGGAATATTTTTCATGGATTCTCTTTCAAAATTATTCTTTGGACATCGGTCCAAACTGAATTTATCCCCTCTCACTATAGGACTTGGACTCGGTGAACAATCCTTCATCCGAAATCTTTCTAAGACTTTGTTGATATAGGTTTCCTGCGATAGTCCCAGAATACCCCGGGATCTATCCCTATGGATCTTTATGCCAATGACATAGGATGCCTTGCCCATATCTTTCATATCAAAGTTCTTAGAATGGAATTGCATAACCTCGTGCAGCATTCCCTTATCATTTGTTGCAAGTAGAATATCATCCACATATAAAACAAGAAAATAAATTTTACTCCCACTTGTCTTTTGGTATATGCAATGATCTAAGAGATTTTCAACAAATCCATATGAAGAAATGACCCTGTCAAACTTGATATACCATTGGCGGGAAGCTTGTTTTAAACCATAGATGGACTTTTTGAGCTTGCAAACCAAATGCTCACCTTCACTAGAAGAGAATCCTTCAGGTTGTTTCATATAAATCACATCTTCTAGATCACCATTAAGGAATGCTATTTTCACATCCATTTGTTACAATTCAAGATTGAAATGTGCAACCAAAGCCAAAATTATACGAAGTGAATCTTTCTTTGATATAGGAGAAAAGGTCTATGTGTAGTCGATTCCTTCTTTTTGAGTAAACCCTTTAGCAATGAGCCTAGCCTTGTATCGCTCGATGTTGCCTAATGAGTCATTTTTAGTCTTATAGACCCATTTACAAGCAATGGCCTTGGCCCCATTAGGCAACTCAACAAGGTCCCAAACCCCATTGCTCTTCATGGAACTCATTTCTTCCTTCATGACTTCATACCATAAATCTGACTCTTTACAATTTATGGCTTGTGAAAACGTTTCTGGATCATTTTCGGCTCCAACATCAGACTCTTGCAGATACACTATATAATCACTAGGAATTGCCGGTCTTTTTTCTCAAGTAGATCACCTTAAAGTTGAACTACCATTTTCTTGAGAAGTTAGCGGTTCAACTACCGCTTCAGGAATTTCCTGAATTGGTTGATCTATTGGAATAATATCAGCACTTTGGGGAACTTCTTGAATAGGTTGTTCAATACCTGTTTGAACTTGAGGGGTGCTTGAAACTATTATCAACCTATCTGATGATGTTGAAGGACATGATTCACTATGATCATTATTAGAAATCAAATCATTGAACCGATCCCTCCCACTAATCATGTCATCTTCAAGAAACTTAGCATTTCTTGATTCCACAATCCTAGTTGAATTAGATGAACAATAAAATCTGTACCCCTTGGAAGACTGTGCGTATCCCATAAAGAAACCACTAATAGTCCTCGGATCCAACTTATTTTCTTGTGGGTTATATATCCTCACCTCAGACGAGCATCCCCAAATACGCATATGTTGCAAACTCGGTTTCTAACCTTTAAATTATTAGTAATGTTATTATTTTCCATATTATTATTGTAATACTATAGTCAATAATTGTGTGGCAGAGAGTTAGTCATCTATGACTATCCTAATAGATAGGAATCTTTACGTTAGCTTTTCCTATTGTATTGTAAACAGATCAATCTTCTGAACTGAATTGAATTAGACTTCCTCATCTGGTATCAGTTAGCCTTCGATCCACTCTTCCTACTTTCTCTCAAACCTTCCGTTCAATTCTCTCCTCAACGTCGATCACCTTCCCCCCATCTTCCGATCGACATGTCTACCAACTCCTTTAAGCGGACGGTGACTGCCACCGCCGTCTCCGCTCCGGCCACCACCCAAAACACCCTGTTAAGCGCACATCACTTCGTTTCAATTAAGCTCAACGCCTGGAACTTCCTTTTTTGGCGAACTCAATTGGTTCCTTTCCTCTGAGGCCAAGGGATTCTTGGCTATGTTGATAGCGAAACTCCGTGTCCACCGGCGACCATTGACATAACACCCTCATCCGGCGATACATCCATCACGGCAGCTGTCTCCGGCCCAAACCCGGCGCACCAAGCTTGGGTGTAACAGGATCAGTCGATCCTGTCGCTCCTCATCTCCTCGCTCTCGGACGAGGTTATGTATCTGGCTGTTGGCTGGACTACTTCAAAGGTGGTGTGGGACTCCATTACTACCGCCCTTGGATCGTCGACTCGTGCTCGCTGCTTGAACCTCATCGGACAGTTTCACTCTCTGGGACAAGGTAATTAGTCTCCGGCCGAATACCTCGGGCGCACACAGCTTATTGTGGAAGCTCTGGCGTTGGCCGGCCAGCCTCTTTCCCTTGATGAGCAGAACATGTATGTGTTCAGAGGGCTTCGTCCAGAGTTTCGCGTCATGGCAGCATCCTTGACAGTGACCGGAACACCGGTTTCAATCCCGTAGCTTTCGGACTACCTGCAAACGCAGGAGTTCATCTTTTCATATGACTACTCGGCAGGTAATGATCTAGGTTCGCCGGCGGCTCTGTATGTTGTGCAAGGACAGAATAGGCAGCTGCATGGAGATGGTGGCTCCAACAAGAACCAGAGTCGCGGTGGCAGCGGATGGCAAGGGCGTGGTCGTGGCAGTTCTAGTCGAGGACGTGGTGGCCAGCCGCGTTGTCAAATTTGTCGCAACCACGACCATACTGCAGTCTTTTGTTTTAAACGGTACACAACTCAACCCCCTGCCCAGGCCAATCTTGTTGTCAGCAGTGGAGAAGCGAATTCGACAACCGCGGGTTCTTGGTTTCCCGACACCGGAGCAACGGCTCACGCTACGCTGGACGTATCCATGATCCAGCAAGCCGAGGAGTATACCGGCAATGATGTGCTAAGGGTTGGCAATGGGGCAGGTTTGATGATCTCTAATGTTGGCCATGCATATATTCCATCTAAGTTTAAATCCTTGTCACAATCTAATATTCTACACGTCCCTAAATTGTCAGTTCCTTTGTTATCGGTACATCGATTTACTAACGAAAACGATGTCTTTTTTGAATTTCACAAAAATTTCTTTATTGTGAAGGATTCCATAACCAAGGAGACTCTACTTAGGGGACCCGTCACAGGTGGCCTATACAAAATCCCGCTGTCACAGTCTAATTTTGCATTCATAAGCTCCCGGGCCACTCCCGAGGTGTGGCACCATAGGTTGGGTCACCCGCATCACCAAGTTCAAAGTCGTGTCCTACGGGATTGTCCATTCATTCAAAATAAATCAACGCAATCAAAGTCGTGCACAACTCGTCATCTTAGAAAATCTGCGCGTTTTCCTCTAGATAAAATAGTTTCTTCTAGCCAAAATGTATTAGATTTGCTGTACACAGACATTTGGGGCCCAGCCCCCGTTATTTCGTCCTGCGGTTTTCGTTACTTTGTATTATTTGTAGACGACTATTCGCGATTCTGCTGGTTTTACCCCTTACGGGTGAAATCAGACATTTATAAAATTTTTGAGTCCTTCCGTGTCATGGAAGAACGCCAATTTTCGCGTTCTATCAAGTCTATTCAATCAGATTTAGGATGGGAATATCTAAAACTGCATAAAACGTTCCACTCCCTAGGTATTATCCATAGGCAGTCGTGTTCTTACACGCATGAACAAAACGGCAAGGTAGAGCGCCGTAATCGACATATTGTTGAAACAGGGTTAGCTCTACTGGCCGAGGCCTCAGTACCCCTACAGTACTGGGACTATGCCTTCGAAACAGCCACTTGTCTAATTAATTATCTATCGTCATCTGTGTTATAGTTTCAAAGCCCGTATACTGTGTTACACAAAAAGCCGCCCCATACACATTTCTCCGTGTCTTTGGGTGCCGGTGTTACCCTCATCTTCGGCCTTACGATCGGCACAAGATAGAGTACCGTTCGGCCCCATGTGTGTTCCTAGGTTACCCCCCATCTTTTAGGGGATATAAGTGCATGGATCTAACAACTGAGAAAATCTTTATCTGTCGCCACGTCAGGTTTGATGAAACTGTGTTTCCCTTTACAGATCGGCAGTCACTGATTGCACCTGAGTCCGCACTTGCACCAACTCCATGGGCGGCTGGACCCATAGTGCCTTAGGTTTTTCCACTTAGCCCTACTCCAGGCCCTGTTCCTATTGCTCGGGAGCCCACTCCCTTGGCGCAGGAACCACCACATCTTGCACTAGAGTCCCCAGCGGGCACCCACAGGCGGGCCCGCTCTCGTCCACAACCTCAAGAGAGGGGTCATATCATGCATCTGCATCACCAGACTTGAGGCACAGATGAAACCTTTCATGCCTTAAGTGCAACTACTGACCCGACGTGTTATTCACAGGCTGTAGGGCATCCCCAGTCGTGTGATGCCATGGACCAGGAGTTCAACGCCTTTATACATAACAACACATGACGGCTTATTCACGTTGAACCACATATGAATATTATCGGATGCAAATGGGTCTATCGCACCAAGCGCACTGCGGATGGTAAGGTAGAGCACTATAAAGCGCGTCTAGTGGCTAAAGGGTTCAACCAGGTGGAAGGTGAAGATTTTTTTTGAAACTTACAGCCCCGTCGTCAAGCCTACAACAGTCCGCTTGCTGTTTTCCGTGGCCGTTTCGTAGGGCTGGACTCTCCGTCAACTGGATGTCCATAATGCCTTCCTAAATGGGTACTTAGCAGAGTCCGTCTTTATGAAACAGCCACCAGGATACGAGTACCTAACCCATCCAGGGCATGTGTGTCATCTGCAACGGTCCTTATATGGTCTCAAACAAGCGCCACGAGCTTGGTTTAAACGACTGCATGATTATCTGGTCTCAGCAGGCTTCTCACCCTCCAAAACAGATGTATCCCTTTTTCACTACGCCGCTGGTTCATCCCGAGTGTTCTTACTTGTCTACGTCGACGACATCATCATGATGGGCAGTGATGCATCCCTAATTGACGTGTTGCTTCACCGACTAGCAGCAACTTTCAAAATCCAGGATATTGGAAATCCCAGTTTCTTCCTTGGGATTGAAACGGTCCAGGTAGAAGGTGGACTTATGCTCTCACAACGCCGTTACATGGGGGATCTTTTACACAGGGCTGGTATGACTAACTGTAAGTCTTTGGCTACTCCAGCTGCAGTCACACAGGCCGTTACGCCATCAGCACAACCATATGATAATTTGACGCAGTACAGACGACTTCTTGGTGTTTTACAGTATCTCACTATCACTCGTCCGGACCTCTCTTTTTCAGTGAATTGCTTATGTCAGTTTATGCACTCTCCTACTGATGATCACTGGGCCTTACTGAAGCGGGTACTGCGCTACATCAAAGGCACTCTTGGCTATGGTTTGGGCCTTTCACCTTCATCATCTACTACGATCCACGCCTATTCGGACTCAGATTGGGCTGGTTGTCCGACTGATAGGAAGAATACCAGTGGGTATGCTGTTTATTTGGGTTCCAATCTCATCTCGTGGTTATCCAGGAAACAACGCACCGTTGCGCTCCTCGACTGAAGTAGAATATAAGGTCCTAGCTAATGTTTCGGCTAAAGTAACTTGGGTGGTTTCCTTGCTGCGTGAACTCGGTTACATTCCGGTGAACCAGCAACTCTGTGGTGTGATAACCTCGGTGTTACCTATCTCTGCGCCAATCCTGTTTTCCATGCCAGGACGAAGCACGTTGAAATTGATTTTCACTTTGTTCAGGACAAGGTAGCTTCAGGGGACTTCGTCATAAACTTTGTGTCAACTAAAGATCAGGTAGCGGACATCTTCACCAAACCTCTTCCCGGACCAAGGTTCGCCTTACTGCGTGACAAGCTCAACGTTGTTTTACATCACCCTTATGCTTGAGGGGGTGTATTAGTAATGTTATTATTTTCCATATTATTATTGTAATACTATAGTCAATAATTGTGTGATAGAGAGTTAGTAATCTATGACTATCCTAATAGATAGGAATCTTTACGTTAGCTTTTTCTATTGTATTGTAAACAGATCAATCTTCTGAACTGAGTTGAATTAGACTTCCTCATCTAAATAACTCAAATGGTGTCTTTGGGACAGCCTTGGTTGGAACATGGTTTAATATATACGTAGCTGTCTTAAGTGCTTCGGCCCACAAAAACTTAGGAAGTTTTGAGTTGCTAAGCATACTCTGTACCATGTCAATAAGCGTGCGGTTTCTTCTTTCAGTAATACCATTTTGGTCCGGAGAACCAGGCATGGTGTATTGGGTAACAAATGGACTAGGTGCTTGTCCACTTTCAGTGTACCTACCATAGTATTCACCACCTCTGTCAGATCTTACTATTTGTATTTGTTTCCCAAATTGGTTCTTAACTTCAACATTAAAAGACTTGAAGACATCCAATGCTTCATTCTTATTATGAATCAAATACACATAAGTAAATCGCGAGTAATCATCAATGAATGTGATGAAATACTTTTGACCTGGCATATCCATATCTGGACAGCAAATGTCAGTATGTATGATTTCCAATATACTTGAACTCCTTTTGGCACCTTTCTTAGACTTGTTCGTCTGCTTTCCCTTAATGCAGTCTATACAAGTCTCAAAATCAGTATAATCAAGAGTACTAAGTACCCCATCATTTACTAATCTCTTTATACGTTCAAGGAAGATATGACCTAATCTCCGATGCCATAACATGGAGGAGTTCTCACTAACACTCGATCTTTTAGAACCGGAGTGAACATGCAATGAACTATAAGTGCGTGGCATGTTTTGTAAATGTAAACGATAAAGACCACAAGACAGTGTACTGTATCCAACACAAGTTGATTTATTGAAAATATCAAAATGCTTGTCTTGAAAATTAAAGGCGAAACCCAACGACACAAGTCTAGAGATTGAAATCAAGTTTCGGGAGAAACTTGGTACATAAAAGGTCTTATTCAAGATTAAAACAAAGCCACTACTTAAAACCAGCTTGCATGTTCCAATAGCTTCCACTTGTGACCCCATCTTGTTTCCTGATAAGATGGTTCGTTCACTTCCCACCGGTTTCCGTAGATCCTGCATTCCCTGTGAAGAGTTTGCAATGTGGATTGTTGAACCAGAATCAATGCACCAAGTATTAGTGTTAACTTCAGACATTTTGGATTCATAACAAACGAATGAGCATATAATACCTTTCTTCTCGATCCACTTTTTGTACTTGATGCAATCTTTCTTCATGTGTCCCTTCTTTTTATAGAAGAAATACTTATGCACCTTCTTTAAGTCAGCTTGAGGTGAAAGTTTTCTTTTCGCCTTAGCCTTAGATGTGGAACCTCGAGATTTGCCAGATTTAGATTTCTCTCGTGTAACACCCCTGATTTTTAAAAAATTTAAAGCCTATGAAATAAAGGCAAATTTATCATTATTCATCCAAACAAAGCGGGACTAACAACATAAGTATCGGGGTGCTATGCCACATCTAGGTTTGAGAACCTAGATGCACATGCTAAACTAACTAAACAAGCATAAACTATAATTATTATCCATAATACAATCAAAGGCTCATAGACCATCTAACTAATACTAAACTATCTAAGCTAGGTCCTCGTGTCCATCTAGTGCACTCTGAAGCTACTGATTTGTACCTAAACAACATACGGTGTAACAACCGACAACGAATAATGCTGGTAACCCACTTCCACGCGTTAAGTACAATATAGGTAGATATAAGGAAACCATTTTGAGACTGGAATACATATATAATCCTAAAAAACATAGCTTTAAAACCAAGATCAAGACTCAAGACACAACAACAGGTTTAGCATTACGAATCATCATAAAGATACTAGCATGCGTCCTAACTCGCAAGATAAGATAACCACAAAGCTCAGCAATAACAAACAATAACAACAACAAGGCACAACGACAAGCAAATGCAACAACAACAATAGTATCACAATCCAGCCTTATGCCAAGTTCCAACCTTTACTCCTCTCCATCCTATATCAGTTCCAACCTGTACCTCCAGGCCACCCTTATAACGCCTCTCCCTTATCCCTCCGGAGCACTTCATGGCTCCCTTTCAACATATCTCCAACATACCACCGATCTGATAGCACCGCAGTACCATTAACACATGATCTGTGCCTATAACACTATAATCAAGGGGTCTTGCATATAGCACAAAGACATGGCACCGCAGCGCTTATAACTTGACCCATGCCTTTAGCAAGCAAGTCAAGGTGGTCCGTGCCTTCAGCACAATAACCGAATGGTCTGTGCCTTTAACACAATAACCGGGCACTCGTTGTGCCAAACTCCAACAATCTTTTTCCACCAATCACATCTCTTTCTCATCAGGTACAATCAATCAATCAACACACGCTACAAAAACAGTGGCCACTGCACAATAACAACAACAATCAATACACATCAACACATAGCAAGGGATAGTCAAGGGAAGACACAACAATCACATCAACAAATAACATCAACATAAACACGCAACCCACAGTATACGACCTAACTCTACTTCCCAAGATGACGAGACAACCACAAGACACACACGGGATCATACAAATCTCATCCTAGGTCAACGGGATACTAACTTAACCCACATGCAATAACTACGACTCATAACTCCTAAAACGGTACCCGAAATATCAAACGAGACTCATAAACATAAAACGGGGCACAACGAGGCACGTGGAAACAACAAACGGGGTAAAACGTCACAACACACTGCCCCGTTCCAGCGGGTGTACGGCGGGTGGTCAACCACCCGCCGGTGGGCGGCTTTGTACCAGCGGGTACACGGTGGGTGGTGAACCACCCGCTGGCCACCCGCTGGTACGGTGGTTGTGACACCCCGTATTTTCCTAAAATAAATTATAGTCCGAATAATAAATATTTTTATTAAAAATATTTATATAGCTAATTATTTTGAAATGGGCTTTGGTGTATTTATTTTGTAAATAAATTATTGTGTATCTTGCTAACCAAATTCCTAAGCCCAAAATATATTTATATATTTATATATTTTGTATGATCCTTGATAAAAAAGAATTACCCAACCCAAGTTTAGTCAAGCCCATATGTTGTGTTTCTCGGGGGAAATGTCATCTCGTGGCTCTCCAGGAAGCAACGCACTGTAGCTCGCTCCTCCACTGAAGTTGAATACAAGGCCCTAGCAGATGTCTCGGCCGAGGTCACGTGGGTTGTGTCGCTGCTCCGTGAGTTGGGACTGCATAATGGCGAGCCGGCTACTCTGTGGTGTGATAACCTCGGGGCAATCTATCTTTGTGCCAACCCTGTTTTCCACGCCAGAACCAAACATGTGGAAATTGACTATCACTTTGTCCGAGACAAAGTCGCGTCAGGAGAAATGACAGTAAACTTTGTTTCAACTAAGGATCAGCTAGCAGATATCTTCACTAAGCCTCTACCCGGTCCCTGGTTTACTGCCTTACGGGACAAGCTCAATGTGGTTATGCACCCTCCTTGTGCTTGAGGGGGAGTGTTAGTCATGTTATTAATATTATTATTAATATTGTTATTTCTGTTATATTAGAATAAGTCAATAAGGTAGTATAGTGGCTAGCCTTTTGTATAGGAGTAGTTTACGTTAAGTTATCTGCTTTAGTATTACAGTTGTAATCCATTTCCAACTGAATGAAGATCATTATTCTCATCTTGTGAAAATGCATATCTAGAGATTGTTATTAGGGTTCTTGTATGCCATTGCTTGGCTATTCCTTTGATTCAAGTCATTTTGTTGTATTTGGTGAGATTTAGCATGTTTTGGACTTGAATTTGAGCTTGGAGTTGAAAATCCTCGAAGGGATTATTTGTTGTGCAGGTATGTACCCGCGGGCGGAACGACAGGTAGAGCTCCACCCGCCGCCCCACCCGCAGGGTACACACTCGTGGGACAAGGGATTCCCACGGGTGGTGGTCCACCCGTGGCCCCACCCGCGGGGAACGTTTTGGTGTTGTTGGGGATTTGTTCCCCGTGATTCTTTTGACTCAGTATTTGGTCTTTTGACTTCCTGATGTTCTTTTGTGGAACTATTTGAGCGTCTTCTTGATGTTTCGTATGTCTAGAACTATATGGTAGGATTCCATGTAGGTTTTGGTGTCTTGAATCGTGCTAAGTGTTCAACCTTGTGATTCGTTGAACTATGATGAGTCTTGTGTGTTTTTCAGAACTATGTTGGTTTACCCGTTTGATAAGCATGCTAGTTCGGTGTTTAAATGCTAGCGTGTGTGCTGTTTGTCCTTTCCTATTGATTGATGATGACTTGTGTTAATCATCGTTGTTGTTGGACTGTGATCCATTCCTTGATTGAGTATAGTTTCATATCTTTGTTGTGATCTGTTGATTGATTCCTGTTGTTGTGTGGTGTGTGTGGCTGTACCTGGATTGCACGATTAATGGTATGGGACATTAGTCACCAAGGTACGACAGTGGTCCTCGTGGTGGTCATGACGTGATTATGGAGTTTGTGACCTGTGTGTCGGGTTCAAGTATTTCTTGGGAGGCATGTGTTGCCATGTGTGTGATCGGTACCCTCGTGTACTATGAAATTGGTGGTTTTGTTGGTGGTCGTTGGCGGATGGGGACGACGGTCCTCGGAGGGAAAAGGTTGGACTTGGTATACAAGGGTCCTGGAGGTAAAGGTTGGAACTAGCTATAAGGTTGGGAGTAGCCATAAGGTTGGAACCGGGCATAAGGAAGGCATCTCAATTCGTGATGGGTGATGTCATGAAGGCTTGTGTAGCCGTTGTTGTGTGTATTTCTCTATTTTGTGACATGTGTTTTCACAAAGGCATGTGTTGCCAATGGTTGTGTCCTTATTCTCTTGTGTTATGCATGTCAGGTGTTAATCTACTGTGTGATGGTAGATTATGCCTTGAGCCGTTCTTGTGAGTCGTTATTGCTTTTTGTTGTCTTGGAATGTGTTCCCTTATCTTTATTGTGAGTGTAAAGAGTCTTGTGTTTGACTTCTATCTTGTCTTTGAAATTGATATATATACTATATCCCGTTCCGCAAATGATTTTGTATATATATCCTATCTACATATGATATTTCACATGTATTGGTGGGTTACCAGCATTATTCGCTGACCGGGCGTCGTCCCATTTCTTATTATTGCTTTACAGGTTGGGTAGCTTTGGAGAGCGCGCTAGTGGCCTGTAGATAGATTAATCTCTTCCTTTAATAGTTGTTGAGGCCTGTGAGCCTAAGTAGTTGATTTGTTAGACTGCTGTAGTTGTAGTATCTGCCTGTGCACCTATGTTTGTTATAGGTGTGGCATAGCACCTTCCGGTTTCTTTAGTTAGCTTCCGCCTTGTTTAATTTTAATGAGTAGACTTTATCCATTTTCTAAGCTTTAATTGGTTTTAAAAGTTGTTGAAAAATCGGGGCTGTTACGTTGGTATCAGAGCCTAGGTTTGAGCCTAGGATGTTAAGAGTTGGACTTTAAAGACCTAAGTTGAGCTTAGGACAGTGTTTGTAAGTTGATACCTTAAATTGTTTAGTGAAGCCTCTAAGTGTTTAAGTACCTAAGTGTAGGATTTTTAAGACGCGCGGTGAGGTTGTGTGTTATCTTTTGCTGTCTTTTTAGTTCTCTTATCTTGTTCTTTTGTTAGCGTTAGTAGTTGTGGTTGTTGCTCTCGGTCGATGTGTATCTTCTCGGTAAGTCGCCTCATTTTGGGTTTGTTGAAGACCTACCGAAGTCTGCGGCTAAGGTGTAAGAAGACCGAAGTTCTGCTGACGCAAGATTGTCCAGTCGTGGTGGTTGCAGCTGGGCACGTGGTCACGCAAAGAAGATGGACTACTCTACTCGCAACCTAGAGTCAGCTACATCAAGTCTCGTTCAAGCAAGTGACATCGTCTCTCGTACGACATCGACATCCGTTTTACGCTAATCCTAGAGTTGAAGTCACTGTTTTGTGCAACCGTAGCCTGATAAGAAGTAAGACGTCATTTAGAGTTTGAAGATCAAGCCGTGAAGACCCTCACTCGCGAGGGGGAGCCAAGAGCGGTCGCAGACGCTCTAAGAAGATGTCAACACACGCCAAGTGGTCGTCTGTGGGTCAACATGAGAGAAGCCCCCCAGAGTTAAAGAGCTACGAGTCAACCTTGGACCTCCCTAAAGCACGAAGAGTTGAAGTGTAAGATCAAAGTGTTCAACCTAGAAGTAGTCCTACCTACCTTCGTAGAAACCGGGAGTGGGCAAGTTGAAGCAACGAACCGGGGAGTAGTAAAGATCAAGACGGCTATACAGGAAAGCCTGGACCTTTAAGGTACCTGGAAGAGAATAACATCGTTGTTGGCAAGTCGTTCGACCCTGTGAAACGTGAGGAAGTTGAGAAGTAGTTGGTAAATGAGGGTAGCATTTATCCTAGTCGGCACGCCTAGAGAGTTATGGTTAACATGAAGACTTTTGGTAAGAAGGTTTGGCACCAAGAAGAAAAGAAGACGTAATCGAGTTGCAATCAATCGTTGGGGCTATCAGAAGACTCAAACCGACAAGAGCGAATCAAAAGACGGATGTGATCACCGAGTGTTCCTAAGTTGCAAGTGGGACTCTGTGCCGATGATTCCTGGTAAGAGATTTACCTAGAACAAGGAAGGAACGAGAAGTAGCTAGTCTTGTATGGGAAGTTTGATAAGTAACAGGAAAGACAGACACGAATGAACTTAAGGACCAGTTCTTCTGTGGATCTCCATAAGTAAGACAGGTTCGTGCGGTAACGAAGTATTCAGGGAAGACTTACCGTTAATCAAGACAAGAAAAGACCAAGTGGTTGTAACCGACTACCTTATGAAGATTGCAAGTTCGTCAACTATGAACAAGACTCGACCTACTAGGCTTATAGTAAGGACATGAGCAAATCTTTGGGGAAGGAACCAAGTCAGGCCTCCAGATGTTGACTTTGGTAAACACGTCAGATTACAAAATAGTTCTACCGTTTGCGTTTGGCTTAAGGTTGCAGTTGAGCTCTACGATCCAAACAACATCAGATGGTTAATGGTATGGGACATTAGTCACCAAGGTACGGCAGTGGTCCTCTTGGTGGCCATGATGTGATTATGGAGTTTGTGACCTGTGTGTCGGGTTCACGTATTTCTTGGGAGGCATGTGTTGCCATGTGTGTGATCGGTACCCTCGTGTACTATGAAATTGGTGGTTTTGTTGGCGGTCGTTGGCGGATGGGGACGACGGTCCTCGGAGGGAAAAGGTTGGACTTGGTGTACAGGGGTCCTGGAGGTAAAGGTTGGAACTAGCTATAAGGTTGGGGGTAGCCATAAGGTTGGAACCGGGCATAAGGAAGGCATCTCAATTCGTGATGGGTGATGTCACGAAGGCTTGTGTAGCCGTTGTTGTGTGTATTTCTCTATTTTGTGACATATGTTGTCACAAAGGCATGTGTTGCCAATGGTTGTGTCCTTATTCTCTTGTGCTATGCATGTCGGGTGTTAATCTACTGTGTGATGGTAGATTATGCCTTGAGCCGTTCTTGTGAGTCGTTATTGCTTCTTGTTGTCTTGGGATGTGTTCCCTTATCTTTATTGTGAGTGTAAAGAGTCTTGTGTTTGACTTCTATCTTGGCTTTGAAATTGATATATATACTATATCCCGTTCCGCAAATGATTTTGTATATATATCCTATCCACATATGATATTTCACATGTATTGGTGGGTTACCAGCATTATTCGCTGACCAGGTGTCATCCCATTTCTTATTGTTGCTTTACAGGTTGGGTAGATTTGGAGAGCGCGCTAGTGGCCTATAGATAGATTAATCTCTTCCTTTAATAGTTGTTGAGGCCTGTGAGCCTAAGTAGTTGAATTGTTAGACTGCTGTAGTTGTAGTATCTGCCTGTGCACCTATGTTTGTTATAGGTGTGGCATAGCACCTTCCGGTTTGTTTAGTTAGCTTCCGCTTTGTTTAATTTTAATGAGTATACTTTATCCATTTTCTAAGCTTTAATTGGTTTTAAAAGTTGTTGAAAAATCAGGGGTGTGTTACAGTGGTCCTGTACTGGCAGGTGGTCTGGTGGGGGGTCGTCCCCCCACCGACCCCCCACTGGTACGATGGTAACTTGGCATTTTTCCCAACTTGAGAATTCCTCAATTACACCTAAAAACAAGTCCAAATATATCCCAATACACATCAACAACAATATGGACTTGAACCACAAGTATTAAGCCAATAAACCAACACTATCAAATCCTAAATATATGTTCCTAACATATCAAGATTCAAGAATCAACTCCTAATCATGCAAGAACAACAAGAATCACTTGAACATCAAGATTCCATCAAATAAACCCTAATAACAAGCTCTAAACATGCCTAAACGCAAGAACACATGTAACACCCCGTGTTACGGCCCCTAAAACCAATTAATCATTTAATCAATTACCCAAAAGAAAGGACTAAATTCCAATAATTAATTAAGAAAAGGCCCACCATAGTCCATGGGCCCTTATCCCTAAACCCAATCCCCTAGTTCTAGAAGGAATAAAACTAACCCTAATTAGGGACTCTTAGGTATATAAATAGGGGGGGGGGGGGGGCATAGGAGGCACCTAGAACCCACACCACAATAATCCCTCACCACACAAGAAGTTCCAAGAATCCCCCTAGGAGAAATCAAGAAAGAAGGAATCTTAAAGAAAGACCCTCATAGCCAAGGAAATTAATTAAGGCTAAGAGGTAACCCATGTCTCAACAAAACCTATTTTCCTTGCTATAATTATCTTCTTTGACCTCCTCTCTATACTTGTGTCTTGTTAAATCACTTATGATATTGATGAAGAGTTTTTAATGATTATGAGATGATTCTATGTGTGATCTTGATGATGATAAGAGATTCTTGATGATTATGTGATGTTCTTGATGAATCTTGATGTTTGATGATTAAAAGAGGAACTATGATTTTATTGATTTGAATACGATTAGAGCCCTAGGCTAAAATTGGAAATTTCGTATTGTGTTATTCTTGATATAATTGGGTTGGATTTCGCATGTTCGGGTGTTGAATATGTTTAGAAGTCATGATAGGATATGTGCTATATGATTCTTGCTTTTGATCCGTTAATTGTCTACGTGTTGCCATCAATTGCGTTTAAAAGTGTCTAAGCATGGTTTCGGGTTCCATAACGGACCCTGGGACGTTTATTTTAATAAAGAGTCAGTGGGGGGTAGGTGGGGGTAGGGGGACCCGCCACCTACCCACTGCCCGAGAAGGGCATTGCCGGTAGCGGGCAGCCGGCGGGCAGGCGACTGCCCGCCGGGCACCCGCTGCCCGGAGACCTAACACCGGCGGGCAGCCGGCGGGTGGTCCACCACCCACCGGCTACCCGCAGGAAATTATCCCAACTCGGGACTCCGGCTTCCCCGTTTGATGTTTCCCCGACCCTCGTGGTGTCCCAACGGACCCCGTTTATCGTGCCTAAAGTCTAGTTTGATGTTTCGGGTACCATTCGTAGGATAAATGAGTCTTATATATGTATATACGTTGCATGCTAGTGGAATTGGTATCCCGTTGGCCTAGGTGAAAGAAGTATGAACCCCTTAGGATTATTCCTAGTATGTGGATGACCACGTATAGGTTTCGTTATACGTTTTCCCCCCCTTTCCCAATGTGTTAATATGGGTTGCATGTGCTTGTTATGTGTTATGTGTGCATGTTACCCCAAATTGGTTGCGATCAAATTGGTATTCCTGAGCTGCGGTTCAGAAGCTGGCTGCGGTCAGAATTACACTCTCGGGCTGCGGTCCACCGTTTGGTTGCGATCAAACATTTTACATGAGCTGCGGTTCATATTCCTGGCTGTGGTCAGATGACTACTCTTGGGCTGCGGTCCACTGTTTGGTTGCGATCAAACATTATGATGAGCTGCGGTTCATCGGTCGGTTGCGATCAACCCCTTCGTATTGCGATACGAGGCAGGGTGCTGCGGGGCCGTGTCAGAGCTATATGCGCTGACCCTCATGTATGGGCATGCGATTGGTCCTGTGGCGCCACCAAAGTGTGCTTGTGTGTGATGAGATACGAATTGGGATGATGATATGAATGAGAGGAAGTGAATCTGTGACCATAGGATATATGCTAGTATCTCTATATGCTTGATTATAACTGTTAAATGTGCTTATCCCTATCTGTCGAGTCTATTCTTGGTTTCAAAACTAGTGTCTCCTAAGTATATATCTTCCTGCTTCAAAATGGTTTTCGTATATCTATATATATCTATCTATAATATATTTCAACGCGTTGGAGTGGGTTACCAGCATCTCTCGCTGAACAGATATATTTGGCTTTCAGGCACAGAGAAGTAGACACTGGAGTGCGCTAGAGATTTGGAGCGTAGAGTAGATAGTTTTCCCTTTCGGCCTGCGTGCCATGCTTATGTATTTACATTATCGAGGATACTAGTTAGTTAGCCTGTGCACCTGGGTTCTCTAGCCCAGGTGTGACATAGCACCCCGTACTCTATTGTATTATGTTTTGGGATTTAATGAGAATTTACCTTCATTATATAAGTTTCAAAAGTTTTAAAATTTCTGGGTGTTACAGTTGGTATTTGAGCCTAAGTTTGACCCTAGGATAAGACTCTTAAGACCAAGACCTTAGAACAATAGGCTTAAAACACTAGGAAGATAGGACTTAGGGAATCATAGGACGCGCGGTGAGACTGTGAAACCTTACACTCACCCCAACCCACACGTGATTTTTAATAAACTCTCTCTACACACATAGCATCAAGGTAAGGATGCCAAATAATATCAACCTATGAACCCCAGGATGGCACCAAGGAGGAAACAGACAACCACTCCGAAACTTCCCACCCAGGAATTCTTGACTCAAAATCTACAACGCCTGGCTCAAATTGCCCAGGCACTAAACAATGCAGTCCCCCAACCTTTACCACCAAACAGAAACTTGGAGATCCACCGCCAAGTCTCAGAACACCAACCGCCCACCTTCTCAGGGGACGAAAATCCCACGACCCTCGAAGAATGGATCGGAACCCTTGACAAAATATTCAGGGCAACGGGATGCCCGGAAAGCCACCAAGTAGAGGCGGCCTCCTTCTACTTCAGACACAGGGCCGACACCTGGTGGGTCCACGAGAAACCCAATTACGAACAAAGCCCCGGGTTCAATTGGGAAGCCCTAAAGACACGGCTACGAGAACAATTCTACCCCGGTCACCTGAAAGCAACCATGTACGAAGAATTCCTCCATCTAAAACAGGAAGCGACCCCAATTACAGAATACCACCGGCAGTTCCTCAAGCTAGCTCGCCTCACCCCCGAACTAGTACCTACGGAAACAATCAAAGTCAAGAGATTCATAAAAGACCTCAATCCTAAAGACCAGAAGGCCCTAACTATACAAGAACCGAGGAATCTCGAAGAAGCCTATGCCAAGGTGCTCCAACTACAATAAATACCAGACGAACCACGGGAAACACACCTAAGACACAAAAGGAAATCTAAAGAGAACCACACGGACTCCCTCTGGGAGCCTAAAGCCGCCAAAACCACCTCGCCCCACAACCACGCGACACCAGCCACTCAAGGAAGGATCCTTACCATAAGCAAAGCCAAAATCGGAGATAGTAACATAGTCTCCAGAACCTTCCTTGTACGCACCACCCCCGCCACCATACTATTTGACTCAGGAGCTACCAACTCTTTTATAGCGACCAAATTCGCCGCTCACCTCGGTCTCATCACCGGCACCAAAGTACAACTCCAGGTCAAGGTGGCATCTGGTGAAATCATAAAGTGTGACCGCATGTATAAAAACATAATAATCACCATCGAAGGAGTGGAATTCCCTAGCAACCTAATACAATTCAGACTAGATGGGGTACAAGTGATCTTGGGCATGGATTTGTTAAGAAAATTCCAAGCACAAATCCTATGCGGTGAACAAAAAGTGGTCCTACGGGGACCGAACGGCAAGAGGGTATCCTACTACAGAACCCACAAGGATCCAGAAATCAAATTAGTAAACATGATAAAAATGAAGAAATATCTAACCCAAGGGAACGAAGCCTTCCTATGCTCAGTCAAGGACCTCAACACCGAAATAGCCGAACCCCAAACCATTCCAGTGATAAACGAATTCACTGATGTCTTCCCGGACGAAATCCCCGGGGCACCCCCAACCAGAGAAGTCGAGTTCACAATAGACCTAATACCAGGCGCTGCCCCGATCTCTAAACCACCCTACAGGCTGGCACCAAAGGAAATGAAGGAACTGAAAACACAACTTCAGGAACTACTAGATAAGGGGTACATCCGCCCCAGCACCTCACCATGGGGAGCACCAGTATTATTCGTTAAAAAGAAAGATGGGAGCATGCGCCTGTGCATCGACTACAGGGAACTAAATCAAGTCACGATAAAGAATAAATACCCTCTTCCCTGAATCGACGACCTATTCGACCAACTTAAAGGAGCCGGGGTGTTCTCGAAAATTGATTTAAGGCCTGGATACCATCAGATAAAAGTGGCCAACCCAGACATTCAGAAAACGGCCTTTCGAACACGCTACGGTCATTATGAATTCACGGTGATGCCCTTCGGACTCACCAATGCACCCGCTATATTCATGGACCTCATGAATCGAGTTTTCCGACCCCACCTAGATAATTTCGTCATTGTATTCATCGACGACATCCTGGTCCACTCCCAAAACAAAGAGGAACACGAGAGGCACCTCCGCACAACTCTACAAACCCTACGAGAACACCAACTATATGCCAAGTTCTCCAAATGTGAATGCTGGAAAGACAGCGTAGCCTTCCTGGGCCACGTAATAACCAAAGAAGGGATCAAGGTAGACCCCACCAAAATCCACGCCGTCAAGGAATGACCCACCCCAAAATAGCTTTCAGAGATCAGAAGCTTCCTAGGACTAGCGGGCTATTATAGAAGGTTCGTACCCGACTTTACCAAGATAGCCCAGCCTCTCACCAGACTCATGAAAAAGGAAACCCCTTTCCAATGGGACAACAACTGCGCCACAGCCTTTCAAAAATTGAAAGAGAAGCTGACCACGGCCCCCGTCCTAGCCCTTCCATCCGGGGCGGAAGGATTCGAAGTCTTCAGCGACGCCTCCAAAAAGGGGCTGGGATGCGTACTAATGCAGAAAGGCAAGGTAATAGCATACGCATCTAGACAACTCAAAACCCACGAAGAAAATTACCCCACACACGACCTCGAGCTAGCCGCCATCGTGTTCGCTCTGAAAATTTGGAGACATTACCTATACGGAGTACAATGCAAGATTTACACGGATCATAAAAGCCTAAAGTACATCTTCACCCAGAAAGACCTAAACACGCGACAACGAAGGTGGTTGGAACTTATAAAAGATTACGACCTAGACATCCAGTACCATGAAGGCAAGGCTAACGTCGTGACAGATGCCCTAAGTCGAAAGACTAACCACTCCCTCAACACCACCTGGATCCTGCCTGACCAGCTATACCAGGACTTCCAGAAGTTGAATTTAGAGGTAGTAGAGCAAGGACAAACCAATTCTGAGATTCGCTTATTCAATGCCAGAGTCATACCCACGCTATTCGAAGAAATCAGGGCCGGACAACGTCAAGACCCAGAACTAAATAAAATTCGAGTCACCCTAACTCAGGAAAAAGGAGGACCCTTCGAGATAAGCAAGGATGGCAGCCTCCGCTATCAAGGAAGGTGGTGCGTGCCTGCAACGCACCCTCACCTAAAGCAACGAATCCTAAAAGAAGGACACAACTCCCCATACTCAGTGCACCCCGGAGGCGACAAACTATACCAAGATGTGAAAAAGATGTTTTGGTGGCCCAACATGAAGAAGGAAGTCGCAGACTTCGTGGGCAAATGCCTGAACTGCCAAAGAGTGAAGGCTGAACGATGCAAACCCAAAGGACTCGTCCAACCCCTGGAGATACCACAAGGAAAGTGGGACTCCATATCCATGGATTTCGTCGGGGGATTGCCCACAACACCAACCGGCAAGGATAAAATCTAGGTGATAGTGGACCGGCTAACCAAGACAGCACCGTTCATTGCCATGAAAGAAACATGGACCATGACGCAGCTAGCTCGGGCCTACCTGAACCAAGTAGTAAAATACCACGGGATTACCCGAAACATTGTGTCCGACAGGGATCCCAGGTTCCTCTCACAATTCTGGAAGTCTCTACAAACAGCCTTAGGGACCCAGCTGAATCTGAGCACTGCCTTCCACCCCACCACTGACGGCCAAACCGAGAGAACCATCCAGACTCTCGAGGACATGCTAAGGGCCTGCATGTTAGATTTCCAAGGGACATGGGAAGAACATCTAGACCTCATCGAGTTCTCCTACAACAACAGCTACCACGCGAGTATCCGCATGGCTCCCTACGAAGCTCTATATGGTAAAAAATGTAGAACCCCCCTATGTTGGGAAGACATGGTCAGCCCAGTGACACTAGGACCCCAATACTTACAAGACACCATAGCTAAAGTCAAGCACATACAAGAAAGAATGAAGGCCGCCCAAGACCGCCAAAAATCCTACGCCGACCTAGAGAGAAAACAAGCCGAGTTCACCACCGGGGACAAGGTCTGGTTGAGAATCTCACCCACGCGAGGGGTAATGAGGTTTGGAAGGAAAGGGAAACTCAGCCCCCGGTTTATCGGCCCCTATGAAATCATAGAAAGAGTCGGGAACCTGGCCTACCGCCTCGCCCTACCCATCGAACTGGAACGGGTACACAACGTATTCCACATATCCCAACTAAAGAAATATGTGCACGATCCAAGCCACGTGCTACAACCCGAGGCCGTGAGCCTCGACGACACACTAACTTACGAAGAAACACCCGTAAGAATCCTGGACACCAAGACAAGAACCACTCGCCGGCGAGCCATAGAAATGGTAAAAGTCCTCTGGACTAACCATTGGACCGAAGAAGCAACATGGGAACTCAAAGACACAATGAAAGAACGCTATCCCGAACTCTTCACACAAGGTAACCAGGGCGAAAACATAGGATAAGAGACGAGGGCACTTTACGAGGACCAAAGCTTCGGGGACGAAGCTTCCCATTAAGGGGGGGGGGGGGGGGGGGGAGAGAGTGTAACACCCCGTGTTACGGCCCCTAAAACCAATTAATCATTTAATCAATTACCCAAAAGAAAGGACTAAATTCCAATAATTAATTAAGAAAAGGCCCACCATAGTCCATGGGCCCTTATCCCTAAACCCAACCCCCTAGTTCTAGAAGGAATAAAACTAACCCTAATTAGGGACTCTTAGGTATATAAATAGGGGGGGGGGGGGGCATAGGAGGCACCTAGAACCCACACCACAATAATCCCTCACCACACAAGAAGTTCCAAGAATCCCCCTATGAAAAATCAAGAAAGAAGGAATCTTAAAGAAAGACCCTTCATAGCCAAGGAAATTAATTAAGGCTAAGAGGTAACCCATGTCTCAACAAAACCTATTTTCCTTACTATAATTATCTTCTTTGGCCTCCTCTCTATACTTGTGTCTTGTTAAATCACTTATGACATTGATGATGAGTTCTTGATGATTATGAGATGATTCTATGTGTGATCTTAATGATGATAAGAGATTCTTGATGATTATGTGATGTTCTTGATGAATCTTGATGTTTGACGATTAAAAGAGGAACTATGATTTTATTGATTTGAATATGATTAGAGCCCTAGGTTAAAATTGGGAATTTCGTATTGTGTTATTCTTGATATAATTGGGTGGGATTTCGCATGTTCAGGTGTTGATTATGTTTAGAAGTCATAATAGGATATGTGCTATATGATTCTTGCTTTTGATCAGTTAATTGTCTACGTGGTGCCATCAATTGCGTTTAAAAGTGTCTAAGCATGGTTTCGGGTTCCATAACGGACCCCGGGACGTTTATTTTAATAAAGAGTCAGTGGGGGGTAGGTGGGGGTAGGGGGACCCGCCACCTACCCGCTGCCCGAGAAGGGCATCGCCGGCAGCGGGCAGCCGGCGGGCAGGCGACTGCCCGGAGACCTAACACCGGCGGGTGGTCTACTACCCACCGGCTACCCGTTGGAAATTATCCCAACTCGGGACTCCGGCTTCCTCGTTTGATGTTTCCCCGACCCTCGTGGTGTCCTAACGGACCCCGTTTATCATGCCTAAAGTCTAGTTTGATGTTTCGGGTACCATTCGTAGGATAAACGAGTCTTATATATGTATATACGTTGCATGCTAGTGGAATTGGTATCCCGTTGGCCTAGGTGAAAGAAGTATGAACCCTTTAGGATTATTCCTAGTATGTGGATGACCACGCATAGGTTTCGTTATACGTTTCCCCCCCCCCCCCCCTTTTCCCAATGTGTTAATATGGGTTGCATGTGCTTGTTATGTGTTATGTGTGCATGTTACCCCAATTTGGTTGCGATCAAATTGGTATTCCTGAGCTGTGGTTCAGAAGCTGGCTGCGGTCAGAATTACACTCTCGGGCTGTAGTCCACCGTTTGGTTGCGATCAAACATTTTACATGAGCTGCGGTTCTGGCTGCGGTCAGATGACTACTCTTGGGCTGCGGTCAACTGTTTGGTTGCGATCAAACATTATGATGAGCTGCGGTTCATCGGTCGGTTGCGATCGACCCCTTCGTATTGCGATACGAGGCAAGGTGCTGCGGGGCCGTGTCAGAGCTATATGCGCTGACCCTCATGTATGGGCATGCGATTGGTCCTGTGGCGCCACCAAAGTGTGCTTGTGTGTGATGAGATACGAATTGGGATGATGATATGAATGAGAGGAAGTGAATCTGTGACCATAGGATATATGCTAGTATCTCTATATGCTTGATTATAACTGTTAAATGTGCTTATCCCTATCTGTCGAGTCTATTCTTGGTTTCAAAACTAGTGTCTCCTAAGTATATATCTTCCTGCTTCAAAATGGTTTTCGTATATCTATATACATCTATCTATAATATATTTCAACGCGTTGGAGTGGGTTACCAGCATCTCTCGCTGAACAGATATATTTGGCTTTCAGGCACAGAGAAGTAGACACTGGAGTGCGCTAGAGATTTGGAGTGTAGAGTAGATAGTTTTCCCTTTCGGCCTGCGTGCCATGCTTATGTATTTACATTATCGAGGATACTAGTTAGTTAGCCTGTGCACCTGGGTTCTCTAGCCCAGGTGTGGTATAGCACCCCGTACTCTATTATATTATGTTTTGGGATTTAATGAGAATTTACCTTCATTATATAAGTTTCAAAAGTTTTAAAATTTCGGGGTGTTACAACACACATATAATCGATCACAACATCAAGATCATCAAGATTATCAAATAAACACAACATAAACCCTAGGCAAAGCTCTATCAAGACTCAATCACGGAATCACACATACGATTATCATAGGAGCTAATTAATAAGATATAGCAAGGAAAATAGGTTTTGTAAGACATGGGTTACCTCTTAATCCTCCCTTGGCTATTAAGGTTCTTTCCCAAGATTTCCTCCTGATTGATTTCCCTAGGCTTGGTGGTGGGGAATTCCTTTGGCTAGGTTTCCTTGCAATTCGTGTATTCAGAATTATGAGAGGTGAGAGAGTTCTAAATGCTTTCTAATCCCCTATTTATATATTTAAGAAATCTTACTTGGAATCTGAATGGCAAGACCCACTTTCTTTATTCCTAACAGGCTTTAGGCAAGGGTCCATGATCCATTATGGACCATATTAACTAATTAAGAGAATCCTAAATAAATTAGATCCTTTTTAATTATTGCTAATGGAATTAATTTAATTAATTAATCCGGATTTGAAGGCCGTAACACGGGGTGTTACACCTCGTGCCGTAGCCAGCATGACACTTTCTCCCATTTCCATCACCAACCTTCATTCTTCTTGAACACACATGGTCATTAAATCATTTATGGACCATTTTTTCTTATGTGTGTTCTAAGAAATTTTAAAGGGTCCGTATGGTGATGGTAGAGTGTACGAAGCATAGTAAACAACAAAGTCATCTGACATATCTACCCCAAGAGTCTTAAGTTGAGCCACAATGTCCCACAATTCCACAATATGCTCACGCACACCTTTAACGGAAGTGAGAAGGAGAGTGGAGACGAACTAGTCGTCAATGCCTTTTCTGAAGTGACGAACTAGTCGTCAACAACCTTAAGAAATGCTCGGACATCCCAATGCTTTTCACTAACGGCACCCCGAATCCCATAAGATATTTTCGCCTTGATGTACATTGTACTGAGCCGATTAGACCTATCTCATTGCTCATATCGTGCAATGTCATCTTGGGTACTGTCCTTAGTGGGAACCGGTGGTTTCTCGTTATGGATAACAAAGTTCAAGTCCTTTTACCCTAAATTAAGAAGAATCCTTTCTTTCCAAAATTTTTAGTTGTCACCCCTAAGTTCTGGAACTTCGATGTTCAAGTCAGTGTGAGTAATAGATTGAGATACTGTAAAGGTAAAAGGTTTGGATTATAATTTTGAGGCATAGAAAGAACTGAATCGCATACGTTACCAATGTAAATGATGCATGTCAAAGATTCGAATGCGATAAAAATTGCTTGTGGGCTAAATTTTTACGCAAAAGGGACCTTAGAAAACTTTAGAATAGAAATGAGATGGGTACAAGGTTGAATTTCTATTCTCAATGATAAAAACTATAAAAAATTATATGCTGATACATAATTGCCTGTGGGCTAAATTATGATCATAGCTTGGTATTTTTATCATGATTAGTCATACAAATATAACAAAATTGCCTATGGGCTAAATTTCATTATATTACCTATAATTAATCACAATTTATGCCTAAACTTTATGTGATTTGAAAAGGCTTGATATACAATTTTAATTAAATTAAGGATGCTTTGGTTACTCCTTAATTAACTAAAATTGTATTATCACATCGGCATATATTTATGAAAAGCAAAACAAATTATGCAGTCAACATGATAAGCAATTACCAAGTATACTCCTAGAAAAGTTGATCGGGACAAAGCCTCATTAAAAACAAACTCCTTAGACAGAGTAGGATTCCAAGGGAACTAGTAGCATATTGGCTATTTTAGTTTTCTTCCCAAGAAACTTTACCCGGTTCATGCATTCTCATATCAGTGCATACCTGTTTTGAAGGGTTTATTCAAAACTATGATGTTCACAGTTCAGAAAAGGGCTTTAAGGATATGTGAACGTTTGAACTTAATGTGTTAATCTTCAGGCACTACCGTAGATGTACTAAACCTTATGTACTACTATAATCGCAATATGCTAATGTCTAATATATACTAAAGAATTTAATAAATTCTTAAAATATGCATTTCTAAGGCGTACAATATAAATCACATAACTAAAAACAAACTAAGTATTATGCTTATTGGAGAAAACATGCATATTACCAATAAACTCATATTAAACAAATAAATTGCACAAACATTAGAGCAATTTAAAACATATGAGCATACTAAATGATAATAATAAAAATTCAAATTAAATTTGCAATTCGAATAAATTTTTTATTAAAAACAATATAAACAATGTAAATTGCAGGCCCAAAACAATTTATACAAATATATATATATATATATATATATATATATATATATATATATATATATATATATATATATATATATAGATATAGGGTTGAGTTCAAATGAGGAAAATAATATATAGAGGATTGTGAGGACAAATAATGGGCACACAACAAATTAATACCAGGCACACAATTTAATGCATAATGGCACACAAGAATAAATGTAAACATTAGGTTTCGAACTCAGGCTCTATAAATTAACAAATCTAGCACGCGACATACAAACTGTGGCACACGATTACATTCGGCCATGCACACGATATACCAGCTAATGGCACACACTACATCTGTTCTCACAATCCTCTATAATATACTTGTCCTCATTTGAATACACGTCTATATATATATATATATATATATATATATATATATATCAAAACAAATGATTTATATAAACACAGACCCAAAATAATTTTTTTAATGAATGTGCCAGGCCCAATTTCATAACTCGGCCTGGCCTTTCCTTATCAGCTTTAACCAAACAATTAAGCTAACTGAAACCTAACCTTGTACTGCCTTCTCGTCTCATCCAAACCACCATCGCCGCGCATCGCCTAAAGGAAAACAGAAGCAGTGAGGTCGCCGGGCAAACTATCTCCCCAAGTGTCGCCGTTTCAATGCAACGCCAACGCCGTCTCCATCCTAGCCTTGTTGCCAGTCATTTCCTGAAGAAGAAAGGGAAGCAACGATGTTGCCTGGAATCAGCTTTGCCGCCACCGCCTGTCCTCTACGCCGATCACCGGAGAAAATAGCGCCACTATAGGACATAGTAACTTATATAGCCTATATTCCATCAATATAGGATTTGTAACGGTTACCGCTACTGTAACACCCCACTTTTCTAACTCTTAATTATAACTCTAAACAGACATTAACATCACTAAGCAACGGAAATAACTAATAAATAAATAGTGGGAGTGTAACCGCCACAACCACCACTCCGTGGTGATTGCACAGGCTAAGGGGTAAAATTAGAAATAAAGTAAAAGTCTGGTATCCATCATAAAAACTGAAAACATAAGGGGGAAATACATCACCCCAAATAGTCCACATCATCCTCAAACCATAAAGTCAAAAGGTCTAAAATCCATAATCGTAAAAATCAATGATACTAGAGTTTAGATATCTCTATCTACGAGACTAATCTAACTCAACTTCTTCACACTACTGGGCCCACCTAAAAGGGATTTTGCAAGCAACACATAGACAAATAGGAAAAACACCCGTTAGTACAAAGCTAAGTATAGCCACACTCAACCCTGTAAAACATTCTAGCATTTACTTTGAAAACATTTGATTTCTTTATAAACAAAAAGCTCATCTCAAATCATCTTTAGATTTATCACATTCTTTCTAGATGCTGGCACCCTATAATATCAGCTGGCATTCTCATATATGTATAAGACTGATCACATAGATTCATCAACATACAAACTTCTCAAATAACTTAACAAGCAATTTCTGCTTACAAATAGGATCATGCTAATAACAGGTATTCTCATACTTTCACATTCTTGTCACATAACTTGATAAATAGAGCTTCTAGTATAACAAGACAATCATACTCGATGGAAAATCTTAAGTCAACTTTCTCATTATGAAATATAATACGATACTTTACTCACATGCAATCTCGTGTAATACTATACATCACTCTCATATACAAACTCGTGCAAAGTTGTAAACATATTCATATGCAATCTCATGCGATACTATAATCATACTCTTATGCAATCTCGTGCAATAATATATCATACTCATATGCAATCTCGTGCAATACTATACATCACTCTCATATACAAACTCGTGCAAAGTTGTAAACATATTCTTATGCAATCTCATGCGATACTATAATCATACTCTTATGCAATCTCGTGCAATAATATATCATACTCATATGCATTCTCGTGCAACTATATACTCATACTTATATGCAATCTCGTGCAATAATATATTGTTGGTCCCGAAAGGGTGGCGAGAAGTCTAGAGGGGGGGTGAATAGACTTCTCTAACTTTTCAAACTTCTTTAGCAAACAACACTTTGTAACTTCAACTCTAAGTAACAAGCATAAACAAGTATAACAACTTAGAGTGTGCACAGCAGAATTGTAACGGCAAAGTGTTATGCTTTAAATTGTGTCGTGCTCACTCAGTAGAAGATTTTTCTCTCACTCAGACTTGAATTTGATCGTGTATAGCTCAATATATCACTTCTTGGCTGATTTGAATATTGCTTGCTTTTCTCTTTGTTTTTCAGCCGTATTCCAGTTGTTGTTGTCTTCAAGTCTGCTTGGGCATTTTATAGCAGATGAAAGCTATTTGCCCGTTGATCAACTTTCGATCTTGATCGTCCAATTTAAATTGTAGTTGATCAAATAATTTTGCCAACTTGGTCTGCAAAAATCATTTCGCCATCTGTCAGAAGATTTAAATAAATTTGCCGTTGCTCCTCTTTAATCTGACAAATCTTTTTCCTTGGCATGGGTAGCTTCCAAATTTGAATTTCTCTGGCATGACTTTTGTTGAATTATTGATCTGATTTGCCAAGTTGATCAAATAATTTATCTGCTGATTCTTGCTTGAGTATTAAAAAGATCTCCTTCGTATATCAGCTTCTTCTTCTCCTTCGACTTCTTCTGCAGAAACATAGCTTCAAAATAATGTTTCTGTCTAATTCTTTGATGAAGTCATGTCCCAATAGTATATCATGGACCATATATATCATGTTCCATTTCATATCATGAGCTAGCTATCATGTTCCACCTTGTATCATGGACCATGTATCATGGTTCCATTGTATATCATGAAATCATAAAATCACTTCGGGTAGGAATTGAACTGTGAACCATTTGCTTTGCTTGGCAAGGCTTCTTCCATCTCGGCTAGGTATCCAATTGATAAAATCCAAGTCTTAAATTCTTTTGAGTTATCTCTTCCACGTGTTCTCCACTAGCTTTATCACATTGTGATGTCATTACCCGATAGTCGTGACGTCATCATCCGATAATTCTCAACTATCACGATAAAAATTGTTCTTATTACTATCATGATGACATCATCTCCTGATATTGCTACTTCACGATAGCAATTCATCTTTACACCAAAATTACTTCTAATGAGAATCGAACTGTAGATCATCTTGCATTATGCATGCTTCAAGAAGTCTTCTACCATTTCGTCCATCTCAACCTCTGGTGACTTAATGCTTCATAAATGTGTTAAGCTATGATCCCACTTTCATTTATTCTTCCTCCAAACTGCTTTTACGTAGACTTCATGTAGGCTTCATGGCAGTGGTGCACTATACTTTGTGAACCAGAACTGACTCAAATAAAATAAAATTGGGGTCTACAAAATACATTTGGCTCATCAAAACTTATACAATATATTCCTAAAAATTTCCCCCTTTTTGATGATGCCGAAACTTATACCCAAGTCATTTGGCTATGTCAAATTTTTGAAAAATAATCTTTTTGTCCAATTTTATTGCGACTAGCCATTTGACGGGTTTAACACATTTAAGACCTAGAGATTTTAATTTTGGACGGTCCTAAACGTATATTGAGACTATAATGCGGGGTTGCGTATTGATTTTTATCTTTTAATATTTCTTCCCCCTTTCAATTTTATTTTCTCAATTATACGCCTCACATGCAATTACTAAGTCCAATTTAAAATCTTGAGACTTTAGAGCAATAAACATACTAGACACAATAAAGAAATAAACCATATGCTAGCAATTATGTACCAAAAGGCATAATTTGAACAAGCTAGCTATTATGTACACCAAAAATTTGAGGCTTCAAAAATTTTACATCTTGCCAATTAAGGCATTCACGTGTGCCCTTAATTCCTTGAAGTCTTGTTTCTTTCCTTCGAGTTGGTATGGTGCGGTGACTTGCTCGGTAACATAATTTCCATAAGCTTCTTGAATATTGTCACCCCGTAACACTCCGGCTTGGTACCAGCAACGCATTCTTCAAAAGATCTTCCATCCACCATTTCGTTGCTTGTGTGCCCAAAGAATGTCTCCAACTCTCGTATAAGCTTCAACTTGTTTTCTTCATAAATTGATCTTGAAGGTGTTGATCTTTGGCATCCTTGTTGGCTAGGAAAATCCATGCTTTGAGGGGTCATCAAATAATCCATTATTCTCCTTTTTCCTCGGCCTTGAGCTCTCGGTGTGGGTGTTACTCCTCTCGGTGCTCCTGGAGGTCGAACAAGTTCAACTAGTGGCTGTTGCGACGACGGTCCAATCAAATGGTTCACCAAATGGCTTGGGGCACCTCTAGCTCTTTCCCCCTTTTCGGCAGCATCCACATAATGTTGGAAACTCGCCGAAGCTTTGTCTTGGCTCTTTTGGACTCCAATTAAAAGATCATTGTTCACGCCAACTTGATGTAGTAGAGCCTTCAATTGGTTCTCTACTAACCGTAGCCTCGATTCACACTCCGTTCCTTTCTTTCATAAGTCAACATCTTCAAGACTTCCCTATTTTGGTCTTCTTGCTTAGTAGACATTGTGGCCATATCACCTTGGATTGATCCTTGTCCAAGTAACAAGGATTCGGCCCTTTCATAAGCTTTCTTGTGAAAGTCATCTAATTTGGTATCAACATTACTAAATTGATTTTAGACTTTCTCAAACTCTTGAAAGACATCTCCTCTCAATTTTTGAATTTCTTTTCGTACATCCCCAATAATATTTTCTTTCAAAGCATTAATATCAATGGGAGTAGAATGTACCTCCTTGAGTGGTTCCTCTCGTGGTTGTCTCGGCATGGATGATTCTGGTGGTTCCACATAAGGTGCATTGTCAAGACACAAGGGCTCATCAAGTGTTGGAATGAGTGGTTCGGCAGTGGCAATTGGTTCGGCACGGCTTAGTGACACTTCAATTTGTAGCACATTTTCTTGTTCCTCCATTCGGGTTTCATCACCAACATTTGCTTCCAAATTTTCATTCACCGAATTCGTCACATCCGTAGCCGTGTGGGGTGAAATAGCATCAAAACTAAGGTTGTCATCCCCAATATTCGAAGGAAATGGGTCCAATTCTTGCAAGCTTCCACCTTCGGTCTCCTTCAAGTGTGATGCTTCCCCATGTGTACCGTGCACTTCTTCTCTAGAAATGACCAATGCTCGGGCAATATCATCACGAGCAAATCCATCTATAGTCTCAACGGCATCTTCGGAAACCTCTTGAGCCACTTCCTTGCCCCGACTAATGGCAACTTTCTTAACAAAGCACTCATTAATCACCGAAAGCCTAGTTGCGGTAGCAAGATTTCTTGTTCCAATCCATTGTAGAGCAAACTCCTCCAACTCTAGAGTATCCGGTCCTATTGTTGTAGCAACCGATTTGTGATCACTTAGTCTCCAAATCCTCCAAACTTTCACACGTTCATACTCCTTCAACAACTCAATACTTGCCCCATAAGTTGGAATGTCATCTACACTCCCAACTTTACTTGGAATTCTCTCTTCTTCATTCGGGTTTGGGGTGTGGGTTACGGGTATGGGTATGGTAGCAAATTGATGGCTACAAGCATCATCACTACCCCTTCCATGAGTATTGGATTCCCCGTGACTAGTAGCTCGGTTAGAAGTAGGCTTTTTGGCTAAGGAATGGGTTGATGCATTTGCCGGTTTTCGTTTTCGGATATTGGCTAGGGAAGGATCAACCGGGATTGGGGTTCGAAAAAGATAATTTTGGTTTTGTATGGGTTTTGATTTGGATAGGGCAACACCTTTCAACTTCAACAACTCCCCAACAACAAAACCGTATCCAATGTCATTAGGAAACCATCCATTCACCAATTGTTTTGCTAGCCTAATTTGATCAACCATTCGGCCATATATAAACCGTCCCCAATCTACGGCAACAACATTCACAATGGCATGCATCAAAGGCAAATTCTTCTTTGTAAAATAATTCCTATTAGAATATTTGCACTCAATTGTTTTATGCACTATATCAAGTAGCATTCCATATTCGTGCTTCAACATAACCTTAAAGCCATTAGTACACGTCTCGACTTGAGCGGTTTCATGTCTAATTTCACTCCAAAAATCATTTAAATCAAAGCTGTGATCTTCCACTTTCAACAATTTTTCCTCCAATCCAAAATGAGTTCTCACATCATCTAACTCAATTTTTAACACAACTCCTCCAACAGTAGAGTTTATAACACCATGTTCGACAAATGCGTGTCTATAAAATTCTACTACTTCATTCAAATAGAAACCATCATACTTGAAAGAGCAAAACTTCAATAACCCACTACTTTCAAGAGAGGTTAAGATTTTTACCCCCAAGTCTTGTTTTGGATGAACTTGTTGTAGTCCTCAAGGTCCATGATCATCCCTCGAATCACCCGAGTGAGTTTCCTCGATCCTTCTGCTCCAATTGGGTTTTGAGCTCCTTCTATCTTGATAGAACAAAAATTAGGGAATTTTGAGATGGGTTTCGGCAGTCCGAAAAAAAATGGGTAGAAGGAAATGGGTTTTTGGTTGTGAGAGGTTTCAAGGACAATGGTGAGGGTGGGTAATGGGTATTTGGGTGTAGAATGGATTTTTGTGGGAAATTTGGGATGGGTAGGTTTGATTTGAGAGATTTTTAAGCTTTTTCTTCTTCTTGCATGCGTGCGCCGACGTAAGGGAGGGAGGAAGAAGGAGATGATCTTCTTTCTTCCTCTTCTTCTTGTTGGAGGCAAATTAAATGCCTTTGCAAAATTACCATCTTGCCCTTTAGTGGATAGATAGAGATTGTAGAACAATTGAGGGTAACTTCGAACTTTCACTGATTTAAATTTGCCAACTCAGATTTTAATACTCCATTTGTGGGTACATAGCGCCAAAAATTAAGCTTTAATTCGTTGCCACCTGTAGATATTCATGGAGCAAAAATTTCTTCGACGCAAAATTGTTAGTGCAATAAATCTGTTCATGTTAACAATTTAATTTCGACATCTGATAAATCAGAGAAATAAAATTGATCGACCAATAAAATCAATTTAAACAGATAAGATCAAAATTGATGCTAGATACATTTAATTTTAAAAAGAATCACATCAAATTGACTTAAGCAGGTGAAAATTAAAATTAAAGCTGATGACCATTCAGACTGACAAATCAATTTGCATGCACTGTTATTAACTTTTAGCATAGCTTATCATCAGGTCATTCCCCCTAAGTCATATAATCCCTCCACTATCATGATGCATTCCCCCTAACTTTTATAACCCTTTAAAAACAATAAAAACAAATAACCAATTTCTACGTACCTAAGTTCGTAAGATAAGATTACTAACATGTACACAAATAAATTGTAACACATTAATTAAATTAAATCACGTAGAACACATAGGTAACAAATTTCATGCAATTTCATGCAAATCACGTACACAAATTTTTTGAATTTAAAGGTTTCGAAATACTTAGCTCATTTCGATCATTCCCATTTCGTGCCTTAGAGTTGCAAAACGAGATTCACACAATGGTTTTGTGAGAATGTCGGCAATTTGATTTTCTGTGGGAACATGATCGATCTTCAAATCTTTCTTCTCGACGTGGTCTCGTATGAAGTGATGTCGGACGTCGATGTGTTTGGTTCGCGAGTGGAGCACAGGATTTTGGGTTATTGCAATTGCGCTAGTATTATCACATAAAATACTAACATTTTCGCATTTAATCCCACAATCCAACAATTGTTGCTTCATCCAAAAAATTTGTGCACAACAACTCCCAGCTGCAATATATTCGGCCTCGGCAGTGCTCGTAGCTATGGAGTTTTGTTTCTTGCTGAACCAAGAGACCAATCTTCCCCCTAAGAACTGGCATGTCCCTGAGGTACTTTTTTGGTCTATTTTACACCCTGCAAAATCTGCATCTGAATAACCAGTTAGTGTAAAATCTCCTTCTTTGGGATACCATAATCCCACATTGATTGTTCCTTTGAGATATCGAATTATCTTATTGGTTGCAATCAGATGACTTTCTTTGGGCTTTGATTGGAATCTTGCACATACACCAACCGAGTAGGATATGTCTGGTCTGCTTGCGGTTAAGTATAGTAACGATCCAATCATCCCTCGATACATCATTTGATCGACGTCTTTTCCTTCATCATCTTTATCCAATTTTTGAGATATACTCATGGGAGTTTTGACTGAGGATTTTCCATCTATGCCAAATTTCTTGATAAGATTTCTTGTGTACTTGGCTTGATTTATGAAAATTCCTTCTTCAAGTTGCTTGACTTGCAGTCCCAAAAAGTAATTTAATTCTCCCATCATACTCATCTCGAACCTGTTCTGCATGAGCTTAGAAAATTTCTCACATAAAGATTTATCAGTACTTCCAAAGATAATATCATCAACATAAATTTGTACTAATAAAATATGATTATTTTCTTGAATTCTAAAGAGGGTTTTATCGACTAGACCTTTGGTGAATCCACAACTAATTAAGAACATTGACAAGGTGTCGTACCAAGCTCGCGGAGCTTGTTTTAACCCATACAATGCCTTCTTTAATTTGTAGACTTGATCACCAACGTCTTTTACCTCAAAACCGGGTGGCTGTTCGACGTAAACTTCTTCTTCAAGTAAGCCATTAAGAAATGCGCTCTTTACGTCCATTTGATATACGATGAAATTCTTGTGCGCTGCGTATGCTAGGAATATCCGGATTGCTTCGAGTCGTGCGACAGGGGCAAATGTCTCATCAAAATCAATGCCTTCTTCTTGTGAATACCCCTTCGCAACTAATCTTGCTTTATTCCTAACAATGATGCCGTCTTCGTTTGCTTTGTTCCTAAAGACCCATTTAGTGCCAATTACATTTTGGTGCGTTGGTCTTGGAACAAGTTTCCATACGTCGTTGCGCTTGAATTGATCTAATTCCTCTTGCATGGCATCTATCCAACTTGGATCGGCTAATGCTTCATCAATTTCCTTTGGCTCCAGTTGTGATAGAAAGCATGCGAACATTGCATCTTGTGGTTGGTTCCTAGTAGATGATCGCGTCTTTACTCCGTCACTTGGATTTCCAATGACTAAGTCATGTGTGTGACTTCTTAGCCATTTTTGATTTGGTTGGAAACTTGTTGGATTCTCAGAGTTTCCTTCTTGTTGGAATACTTGTTGTGAATTGTTGACGGGTGCATCTTCAGGTTCATCTACTGGAGTTCCTTCTTCTTGAATTCTGGGTGCAATTTCGGTTGTAGGTGTGCGTGATATTTCGGGTATCACATAGGATATTGCCTCAATTTGGTGAATACCCATATCACTTGATTCTTCTACTTCCTGCAACACATTATCTTCCAACATATCGTTAGAAATAATTAAATCACGATTACCTTTACTATCTTTGCCATTTTTGTCGTGATTTTCATCGAACACAACGTGAATCGATTCTTCTACCACCATGGTTGATTTGTTGAATATTCTATACGCCTTGCTGGTGGATGAATATCCTAAGAATGTTCCTTCGTTTGCCCGTTCGTCAAAAGTCTTTAATTGGGACTTTCCATTAACAAGTACAAAACATTTACAACCAAAAGTATGAAAGTAGGTGAGATTGGGTTTTCTCCCTTTCCATAATTCATATGGTGTTTTGTTATATGACTTGTGGATTAGACTTCGATTTTGAGTATAGCACGCCGTATTGATTGCTTCTGCCCAAAATCTCTTTGGTAGTCCGGCAGCTGATATCATGACTCGTGCGGCTTTCTTCAGTGTTCGATTTCTTCTTTCAGCTACACCATTTTATTGCGGCGTTCGTGGGGCAGATAATTGATGTAAAATTCCTTGTGAATTGCAGTAAGATTGAATTACTCCGTTCACGAACTCTGTTCCTCGATCAGTTCGAATTGTTGCAATCTTCATATCTTTTTCGACTTGTAGCAGCTTTAATAGCTCTGGAAACTTTGATAAGACTTCATCCTTTTTCTTGATGAATATTGTCCATGTGTACCTAGAAAAATCATCAACAACAACCAAAGTATATTTCTTACCACTTATACTTACTGGGTCTACTGGACCAAATAAATCCATGTGCAGTAGACTTAAGGGTCTTGATGTTGACTCTTGAGCTTTGGCTTTGAATGATGCTTTGATTTGTTTTCCTTTCTGGCATGCGTCACATATTTGATCTTTCTTGAACACAATATTGGGTAGTCCTTCGACTAACTTCTTTTTGACAAGCTTGTTGATGGTTTTGAAATTCAAATGATTTAGCCTTCTGTGCCATTCCCAACTAGCTTCATTCGGATTATTTGCCATCAAGCATACAGAATCTTTTGTTGTACTCCAATCTACAACATACATGTTTTTCTTTCTTGATTCGGCGAGTACGATTTCCTTCGTAGATTCATCTTTGACTTGACATTTATCTTTGAAAAATTCTACGAGGTAGCCTTTGTCGCAAAATTGACTTGTACTAAACAAGTTAAATTTTAATCCTTCGACATAGGATATGTCATCAATTCGTAGACCATTTTTCACAATTGCGCTGGTTCCTTTTGTCATTCCATATCGATCATTTTCACCGAAAACTACTTTTTACTTTTGAACTCAACTAGACTAGCTTTATTGCCGGTCATGTGTCGAGAGCATCCGCTATCGAAATACCAAATTTCCTGCAAAAAAGATTAATTTGTTTTAGGTACCCATACTTGTTTGGGTCCTTTTGTGTTAGTAATTTTTGGCATCCAAATCCACCTAGATCCCACTGATCCAAGAGTAGGTGATTTGTAACCATTAAAAACTTTATAATCATAACGCACTTTCGAATAATGATTCGGTGCGGGTTGGGAAGCTGATAGTTGCTTGATTCTATGAAATAGAGCAAATCTGGACTTGGTCCATGGTTTGTTTTCAAGCGACCAATCTTCTTCTGAGGGATATAATCTCCCAGCCCCAATTCTCGGAATTCTTCCCATATTCCTATGAGGTTTTGTTGCACTAGACTCGTTGGTTCTCCTTTGAGATACAAATTTTTGCCTTTTAAAATTTTGTTGTCTTGCCAAGATATCACTGTGTTGATTCGGCCTTGCAACAATTTTCTGGGCATTAATTTTGTTTCCAACTCCTTGTCTCATTGTGCTATGTTGACTTTTCACAAATTTTACCACTGGAACTTTATTAATTAAAGTAGTAGTAGAATTAGTCAACTTTTGAGGGGTTTTAGAACATGATGGATCGTAGCCTAGTCCGGCTTTATCTCCAGCGGATTTTTGCATGTTCACCATTTTATCCATTATTTTGGATGAATGCGTAAATGATGCGATTACTTCCCGAAGGTTATGTTCTCTAACCTCTCTAGCTTTGCACTCTTCTTGAAGTCGAACATTTTCGGCTTTCAAATTGCTCATTTCATTTAGAGCATTTTGCAATTTTTGTGACATTTCTTCCTTTTCAAGAATTAACGTATTATTGCGCTCTTTGATTTGAGTATGAGTAGCCATGACTTTTTGACAGTCTTCCATAAGACTTTGAAAAGATTTTTGAGTCTCGAAAGAGGTGTCAACGGAACTAAAGGAACTAAAAGAACTAGAAGATACCTCTTCATCGGTTTCATGCGCCATATAGCATTCCTCATGTTCGGATGTTTTGCCCATTAGACATAGTAGCGCCGTATCTTCTTGTGATGAATCACTCTCGTCACTAGATGATTCTTCGGATTCACTTGCTTCTAACGGATCGCTTATTAGTGCCTTCCGTTTGTCCTTTTTGAATTTCTTCTCTTTCGACTTGTACTCAACCTGTGGAGAGTTAGTAGCATTCGAATTTTTGTTTACCTTGGGATGTGGACATTCGGCCATAAAATGTCCAGGCTTTCTACAATTGTAACACACATTTGTGTTATCTTCGACCGGTTCCCTTCTTGATCTTCTATTCTCTCGAAAAGAATTTCCTTGTGGTGATCCTTTGTTCTTTCGCATGAATTTCTTGAATTTCCTAACAAATAAGGAAAATTGTTCGTCAGATAAAAAATCATTATTTACGACTGACCTTGATGAGGAAGGTTGTTCGGCCATCAATGCGGATGTTCGTTCATCACGTTCTTCTTCATTTCGTGTCTTCATCTCGAACTCATACGCCTTTAGATCACTAAAGAGTTTATCCGTAGATAATGTCCTTAGATCTCTATGATCGCGCATTGCGGTCACCTTCATATCCCAATTTGTAGGTAGTCCGCGTAACACTTTGAGCGATATTTCCTTCTAGGTAATGGTCTTTCCCAGATCCGTGATTTCTCCAAGTATTTTGATCAATCGAGCTTCCATGTCGGTGATGCTTTCGTTCGGTAGCATTTTGAAATCTTCGAACCTCTTCATGGCAATGGTTAGTTTGTTGTCTTTTTCTTGTTCGTCGCATTCACCGATACTTATGAGCGTATCCCATATTTCTTTTGCCGTGGTGCACTTTCGAATCTTTGGGAATATGGTGTCATCGACCGTTTTGAACAAAATGTCCTTGGCAATATTGTCCAAGTTATTTCGTCCTCTATCTTCCTTTGTCCACTCCATTTTTGGCTTTGGAATATATCGTGGAGCATTTGGATCACGTGGGGTAGCGGTATTAGCTTCCATAATTTGGATAGGACCATTTGTGATGACTTCCCACATTTCATCATTTAAAGCAGATAAGTGCACCTGCATACGTATTTTCCAATCATCAAATTTATCAAGTGAGAAAAGCAAATTTTGAGCAAGAACCATATCTCTCTTAATTTTGAAGTTTTCGAGATCTGCCTAGCAGTCAAAATTGACTCAATTAGACAACTGCTCTGATACCACTTGTTGGTCCCGAAAGGGTGGCGAGAAGTCTAGAGGGGGGGTGAATAGACTTCTCTAACTTTTCAAACTTCTTTAGCAAACAACACTTTGTAACTTCAACTCTAAGTAACAAGCATAAACAAGTATAACCACTTAGAGTGTGCACAACGGAATTGTAACGGCAAAGTGTTATGCTTTAAATTGTGTCGTGCTCAAGAGAGGTTTTATACATGCATCATGTTAGAAACACTTAATATAGATGTAGGATGGTGTATATAAAATTTCACTTGCATGCAAACGAGGGAACTATCAAACCCAGACAGATAAAGTTACGCAATAAACCGTAACGGGTTAGTTCACAGATAATATAAGCATGCACGAAATATATATGAGCAGTAAGTAAATAGAGAGAGAGATTTATAGTGGTTCAGAGGTGGTGTAATCCTCCTAGTCCACTCTTCTCCTTTCACTTCAAGGAGGAAATTCACTATTCTTCGATCACCCAGATACAATAGTGAATAAGTGCCCAACGACACTTCTCCGAGTGCTTGGCACAAAGCTACACTCCACCAAGGTTTTTCGCAAGCTCCTCTTGTTACTCCGCCTTCCCGAGTACTTCGCACTAAGCTATACTCCTACACCACGAGAACTACGCACAAAGCTACGCTCTCACCGGGTTTTCACAAGCTCCCCTTGTTACTCTGCCCGTTACAACCGAGTGCTACGGACAAAGCTACACTCCAACTGGGTTTTTCACTCTCCCTAGTTACTCTACCCCTTCTCTACACTCAGTAGAAGATTTACAATAGAGATAATTTTTCTCTCACTCAGACTTGAATTTGATCGTGTATAGCTCAATATATCACTTCTTGGCTGATTTGAATATTGCTTGCTTTTCTCTTTGTTTTTCAGCCGTATTCCAGTTGTTGTTGTCTTCAAGTCCGCTTGGGCATTTTATAGCAGATGAAAGCTATTTGTCCGTTGATCATCTTTCGATCTTGATCGTCCAATTTGAATTGTAGTTGATCAAATAATTTTGCCAACTTGGTCTGCAAAAATCATTTCGCCGTCTGTCAGAAAATTTAAATAAATTTGCCGTTGCATGTCTGACAAATCTTTTTCCTTGGCATGGGTAGCCTCCAAATTTGAATTTCTCTGGCATGACTTTTGTTGAATTATTGACCTGATGTGCCAAGTTGATCAAATAATTTCTTCTTCTCCTTCGACTTCTTCTGCAGAAACAGAGCTTCAAAATAATGTTTCTGTCTAATTCTATCATGATGTCATAGCTCCTTTTGATGAAGTCATGTCCCAATAGTATATCATGTTCCACCTTGTATCATGGACTATATATCATGTTCCACCTTGTATCATGGACCATATATATATCATGAGCTAGCTATCATGTTCCACCTTGTATCATGAACCATGTATCACGTTCCATTGTATATCATGAACTAATATCATGAAATCATAAAATCACTTCGAGTGGGTATTAAACTGCGGACCATTTACTTTGCTTGGCAAGGCTTCTTCCATCTCAGCTAGGTATCCAATTAATAAAATCCAAGTCTTAAATTCTTTTGACTTATCTCTTCCACGTGTTCTCCACTAGCTTTATCACATTGTGATGTCATTACCCGATAGTCGTGACGTCATCATCCGATAATTCTCAACTATCACGATAAAAATTGTTCTTTCATGATAGTATTACCTGATATTGCTACTTCACGATAACAATTCATCTTTACACCAAAATTGCTTCTAATGAGAATTGAACTGTGGATCATTTCACATTATGCATGTTTCAACAAATCTTCTACCATCTCATCCACCTCAACCTTTGATGACTTGATGCTTCATAAATGTGTTAAGCTATTATCCCACTTTCATTTATTCTTCCTCCAAACTGCTTTTACGTAGACTTCATGTAGGCTTCATGGCAGTGGTGCACTATACTTTGTGAACCAGAACTGACTCAAATAAAATAAAATTGGGGTCTACAAAATACATTTGGCTCATCAAAACTTATACAATATATTCCTAACATATATAAATACTCATACACTCTTTTATAAAATAGAGTACTTTCTGTGGAGGTCTGTTTGTTACTTTCTTGAGTCTCTTTTGACTCTCTTTCTTTCTCTTGAGTCTCTTTTGACTCTCTTTCTTTCTCTTGAGTCTCTGTTGACTCTCTTTCTTTATCTTGAGTCTCTTTTGACTCTATTTCTTGAGTCTCTATTGAATCTCTTCTTTCTCTTTACTCGTAGACGACTTAGGGTTTCACCGAAGCGTGAATTACCCCATCGTGAATGGCATAAATCCGACCCAATATCTCCTACAGTCTACGGAACCAATCTCGTGGTTCAAACTCTGTGGAATCAGGTATCGAACTATTAGTGTGCACACCCCCTAACCAGGATTCCAAGCCTGGTGGGAAGTTTCCAACCTCGTAATGTGAGAATATGCCGCGTTACATATACTGGGACCGCAATGTCCATAAATATCTCCCGAGAGGACATAGTCTAAACGGTATCCTCCAAAACCTCACCGATATAGATAATATATAAATATATCTCTCATGCATCAATCTCATGCATGCAAACAACTCTACTGCTTCTCAATGCATCAAAGAATGATATACCACATGCTTATAGTTTTTGAAAGTATTCTTGGGCTCACGTTGGCCCCTTATGCATTTTTGAAATATGACACATGTGAAATGCCAAAATGCTCTATAACATGCTTCTAAATCATGTATAAAATATCATGAAGTACTTAAGAATAAAATGTCATGCTCGGTTTGCAACATAGTAAATTCTATACATTCTATCAACAAAATATGCTTCACTTCTCATTGATCAAATATCTCAATCTAGTCATGCTTTCATAATAAATCATATTCTCAAATGATCATGCTTCTTTACTCAATATAAACATCATTAGATCACATAGTCAATAATTCTTCATACACAGTAACTTAGCAAATATATACTCTGTGTAGCAATTCTTCACAAATTCCTTCATAACATACTCGTTTTTAATCCAAATCCAACGAAATCAAAGCCAAAACGTGCGTCGAGACGATCTCGAAGAGCCGAGCCACAAGGGCCCGTAACACTCAGCCCGAAATGACATGTAGCTGAGCCACAAGGGCCCGACCACTGCACAGATTCTTCTCAGAATCAAAGTCAAGGGCCTGGGGCGGGACTCCTCATGGTCCTCCCCTTACACCCCGTTACTTCACCGGGACTAGGCAGCGGCCCTCCTCTATGGTCGTGCCCTAGTCCCGTGCAAGCACGGCTCTAGCCGGCGGCCCTCCTGATAGGCCGCGGCTAGGGCCATCCATCTGATATGGTGCACACTGTGTTGTGCACCAGAAGGTTTTTCATCTGCAAAATCCAATCCAAATAAGTCCAAAACAATCTCAACAACTCACAAACAAATACTAAATCACTTCTAAGCATAAACACAACAAAATCTCATAGTTTCTACTCATTTCTACTCAATACTAAGGCTTACACAGAGCCAATTTTAAAGAGGAATTCATGGGGTTATACCTCTTGTAGACTTCTTCTCTTGTTCTTCTTCCTTGTGTGGATCTTAGCCCCCACCCTACTCATACACCACTCCATTCACCACCTAAGCACCTCAAAGCAACCACAAAAGCTAGGCCTAAGTATCTCAGAGATTGGAAAGCTAAAGGAGAAAAACTCAAGAAGCAAAGTGAAGGAGTGATGGATGGAGAATAGCTTACTGTGAATATTTTCTTCTATCAGACTTGGTTTGGAGAGGCAAGGGAAATGAGATCAGGAAACAATAGAAAGATAGGGTGGTTTTTATAAGGTACAAAACCCTAGGGAATTCCCTTATGATTGGTTGGGGGCAAAATGGTAAGAGCTTGCATACAAAGTGTTTCTCAGCAAAGTCTTTTGGAATGAAATGGTTCACCTTGTATCATGGACCAAGGCTAGAAATGCTAACTTTAAATACTTTGGGGTTGAAAATGAATTTTCTCAAAAATCTATTTCGATGAACACTTGTTTAAAATCTTTTTGAATTCTCCCGGTCTCAATCAGATAAATTTCTCGATTTAAAATCTTGGTACACGAAATACCCGAAAGCTTAGATAATTTCGAATAGAATCCATTTTTGGTGTCGGATTAATTTAAAATGTGACTAAAATAATTGTATTCAAACACCAATTGATCGCAAAAATTTTTAATGGAGTGAAAATGGCTATTTTGAAATTTCTTAAAATTAGATTTATAAAATAAAATTTTGGGTTGTTACAGTTACAACCGTTACAACACCTTATTATGGAACCACTTATTGACCACTAAAGGCCATAATAACTTTGCACCATTAAGTTTTCCTAAATGGAAAACGTTACATGCTTGCCAACACCACCAAATAATAATTAGGACTAAGGATTGCTTCACTCTTGTGACGTATCAATTCCATTTTCTTCAAGCACAAAAATCATATAAAGTTCCATATTTCCCATAATCTCATAGTGAGAAAATAAGGATTATGCAAGAAATTACTTGGAATTTTGACCAACCTCTCATTGTGGACAAAATTTATCCAAAAGAATGCTAATGAATAGAGCCATCATATATTAATAAGATACAAGTACAAACCCTTCATAATTTCAATAATCTAGGTTAGGAATGTACTCCTTATGCAATAATCATAGCACAATAATATAGAGATATAATACCCCCTATCTGAAGTCCTTATACTAACTACGTACTTACTCATATTAAGTACTAACAAAGCGATCTCACAAGTAATAAGCATAAATATTGCAAAGGAAAGAGATAAAAGAGAATTAGGCTTATCTATTGAAAATGGAAGAGTAATCTTGAAATCTAAGTGTTGAATCATTGATTACAAGCTCCAAAAGTGTAAAGGAAAGTAAATCTAAGTCCATTCTAACTTAAAAACACTACTGGAAATTATGGAATTTCCGACCACCTGAAAGTGATCTTAAATCAAGTCAAAAGTCTTGTTCCGACCACTTTGGTATCCGGAAAAACCTTTCTGCTATTTCCGACCACTTTTTACTTTCGACTTGATTTAAGATCACTTTCATGTGGACGAAAATTCCATAATTTCCAACAGTGAAATATTTAAAGAAAAGATAGAAAATAGCTAGGGTTCTTCATGTGTCGAAACCATAAAAAAAAAAAAAAAAAACTAAAATCACACTTAAATATAGGGCAGAGTACCAAGGAACATGTGTGCAAACACTAGTGCATCAATTCGAAAACAAAATATGTATCTAAGCATCGGCCCATGCATGTTATTCCAGTGTGCTCAGAAAGCAATGATTACTGAACAGTGGTGTGCCGGTCCATGCATGCCTATACAATACTTTCTAGTGGATTCCTTGGTTCAAACCATGGTTAGAATGGCTCCAAAATACTTTAATTTCCTCTTCGTTGTGACGTATAGTACCTATAAATGAAACAACACAACTAAGCCTTAATTTCGAAAAGATTGAAATAATTCTATCTCAAGTAAAATGTGGTTAAATATGGGGTAAAAATTTGAACATTTACACACTTATCAAGCAGTGACCAAACTTCCCAACCCTTGTCGGTGTTACAATGGTTGTAACTTGAAATTGTCGTGGTGTGGGAAACCGCTTGATGGTGAGACACACCAAGAAGCTCTTGTCATCATCTCAATTGGACACATTGTGCCTTAAGAAAGAGGACTAAGGAAATTAACTACTTCCTCAAGATGACGATGAATCTTTTGGGTTTTGTAGGTAATTTCACGATGGACGATCTTATGTGTGTTTTTCTAGGGTTATTCTTTTAGTGTGTAATCCGGAGCGGATTAACCTTGTCATTGTTAGTCATTCGCATCTTAAGCTATTCATACAATGATTAAAGGCTATAGGAATGACTTCTTCATTACCTTTGCATATGTTAGGCACAATCCATATACCAAAGATTTTTTTTTTTTTTTTTATATTTTGGGAAGAATTCTAAAATTTAAGTGATAATATTGATTTTTCATGATTATTCTAGGCAAACTTAATGACATTATCACCGAGAATGAACAATGGGGAAGTCAAAGGGTAAATATTCACAACATGGATAAATTTGTGGAGGCATTTAAAAACTGTGGGTTATTCGATTTGGTGACGAAAGGACCTAGTATAGATTTTCTTGGATTTGCAAAGTGTGTGGAAGGACGGTTTTATGGTGAAAGCTTGATTATGTGTTCTGGAACATTAAGGCTCAGACGTTTTTCATGGAGGCTAAGGCAACTATTCTTTCTAGATTACATTCTGACCACCATCCATTAGTCTTCCTTACTGAGGTTGGGAGAGCTTCTAGTAGATATAAATGACCATTTTTCTTTGAGGCAGTTTGGCTGACATGTGCTGATAATAATGATAGAATTTGGGCGGAGATTTGTAGGACTAAGGGAAAGATTTCCTAGATTATATTTCTTATGTCATCGACAAGAGCAAGGAGTGTGTTAGGCGTCGGCCGGATTGGTCGAGTTCAATCTCTGCTTTATTCAAAACGTGACGTTGTGGTTTACCATTAGAAACCTATCTCAATAAATGAGGCATTGGGATCTCCCACCTTTTCTTTGTGAATGACCTTATGCTCTTTGGAGAAGCCACGTAGAGACAAGTTTGTGCCACAAATTGGGTTAGAAACTAATCTCTCTAAATCCAAAATTTTGTATTCCCCAAATACCGATGTCAAAATAAGACATATCATAGGGGAATGCATGAGAATTTCTCTATCTACTCATCTTGGTATGCCCATTTTCCAAAAATGGGTCTCTAGGATCATCGTGTCCAAATCAATTTATTCTCATTATTAAACACCAATTATTCATTAGCATCCTCCAAGATTTAGGTGAATAAGTCTAAAAAAAAAAAAAAACATAGGGATTTAAATTCTTGAAATAATCCCAACAACGGTGAATAAGGAAAATTCAAGTCGTGTATAGTAAAAACATTCCTTAAAATGATTAGTTGCCTCCTGAAGGTCAGTCTCACTTGATAAAATTTAATGGATTATAATACTATCTTTGAGCACTCAAATATAATGCTTTTAGTGAACGTAAACAAGGTGAACACTTCTATTTAATCATAAAGTGTTGGTAGAAATTTTGAAGGAAGAAAGAGAGTTTTCATAGAGAGGAAAATTCAGAATTGTTTGAAGTTCTAAAAAAATTATTCTAACTCATAAATCATTTGTAATTATGCCTTTATATGGACTTATTAAAGTTGAAAATGTTTGTTAATATAATTTTCAACATTAATGCTTTCCAAATTTCACTTTTATTAAATTTTAAAATGTGCTCAAAAAACATCTTAAAGGCTTGTGGTTCCATAATTGTTTTTCCATTTGAAGTCTCCTAATTGTTATAATATTATGTTATTATTATGTCTATTCATTGCAATTTTATAAATTTGTAATTTTTTCATAATTTGATAATATTTTTTAAATATGGAGTGTGATTTTGTACCACGTTTTAAAGGCTTGTGGTTCTAGCCCGAACTTGTTTGGCAATCAGTAGTTAGCGGTTAGCAGATTGATTACCGGTTAGCGGTTAGTGGGTTGTGTTAGTGGTTTTGACCAACGGATTGTATTAGTGGTTTATAAAAAGATATTCGATAAAATTAGATGCTTACTATTAATGATTACATGTAAAAAGACATATAAAGACATTTGAATAATAATAATAATAATAATAATAATAATAATAATAATAATAATAATAATAATAATAATAATAATAAAAATAATAATAATAATAATAATAATAATAATAATAATAATAATAATAATAATAATAATAATAATAATAATAATAATAATAATAATAAAGAAATGGGAGGAAGGGGCATGTAGTAATGCAGTGGTGAGTGACACGGTTATGGGTGATGCTGCACTTTTATTTTTGGCGGGTCTTGGGTCCTAGGCCTACCCTTCGCAATGAATACATTGAGCTGGAACTGTTCGTGAGGTTACGGACTTGGTGTCCAGTAAGAAGCCTGATATAGTGTTCTTTATAGAGATGAAGGTGGGTAAAGTGCATGTCGAGAGGTTGCATGTTAGGTTGGGTTTTGAGGGAGCTTTTTGTGTTGAGCCCGTTGGGTTGAGTGGTGGATTAGCTGCATTATGGAGGTGTAGTGATACGGTGTCCTTGTTGCATTATTCCAGTACTCATGTTGAACTTGTAGTGGCTATGCCTGGTACGTCCAAGTGGCGCTTGTCTTGTTATTATGGTTTCCCGGAAAGAAGTAGGATGAAGGAGGCTTGGGATTTGTTGAAATCACTTAAAGGAAGGACCTCTTTTCCTTGGGTGGTAATGGGGGACTTCAATAATCTCATGTCTTAGTATGAGAAATGAGGTTTGCATCCTCATCCGGAGAATTTATTGTAGGGCTTTTGTGACACATTGACGGAGTGTGGGTTGTTGCAGGTTCATATGGTTGGATACCCTTTCACTTAGGAGCGTGGTGGGGGACTAGGGAGTGGGTGGAAGAGAGGTTGGATCGAGTGGTGGCGGAGGAGGGTTGGTGTGAGGATCATGAGTAGGCTCGAGTCTTTAATATTAGTACTGTTACTTTTGATCATACTACCCTATTTTTGGACATTAGTTCACGTGTATAGGCAGTGCGTGGTAGGCCATCGATCCGGTTTGAAAATTCGTGGATGTTGGATATGGGGTGTAGGGAGGTGGTGGAGGGTGCGTGGGAGGGTTTGGTAGGGGTGAGCTTGCAGGAGAAGTTACGGGGTGCGGGGTGAGGCTGCGTAGATGGGGTGGTGATAGGCATCATAAGTATGGAAATGAAATAGGGGCCATAAGGAAGGAGTTAGAAGGACTGAGGGGTAATCGGGATGAGGCTTCAATTCGTTGAATATGGTTAAGGTGTTGGACCGCCGGTTAACTATGTTGTTGGAGCAGGAAAATGTGTTCTGGAGGCAAAGGGCCAAGCAACACTGGCTTAGGGTGGCCGACTCTAATACGAGATACTATCATAAGTATGCCTCGGCTAGAAGGCGTAAGAACAGGATTGTGAAGTTGAAGGATGGTGATGGTAGGTGGGTGGAAGGTGAAGGAATGAGTGTTGTAATTCTTGAGTGCTAAAGGCATTGGATTTTGTTCAGCCGCGTGTAACCCAGGACCATAATAATGACCTTATGAGGCCCTCTGAAGCTGCTGAAGTTAAGGATGTTGTATTTTCTATGGGTCCAAACAAATCACCGAGGCCAGATGGTATGAACCCTACTTTCTTTCTATCAAGCTTTTTGGGGCGTGGGGGGGGGGGGGGGGGGGAGGATGTTACTAGTTTTGTCTTAAACTATCTGAACACTGCTTCGTTTCCTGACCAGTTAAATGACACCAATGTGGTTTTAATTCCAAAGAAGCAGGCCCCGGAAGTTGTAACTGATTTAAAACCTATTGCACTTTGCAATGTGGTTTATAAGGTTATGGCCAAGATGTTGGCTAATAGGATGAAGGATTTATTTGGTATTATCATATCTGAGTCACAGAGTGCATTTATTCCTAGGCAGTTAATTACTGATAATATTCTTGTTCCTGCAGATGTGGGTCATTATTTGAGGAGGAAACAAGGAAGATGGGAAGGGTGAGCGGCTTTGAAACTAGACATGGCTAAGGCCTATGGCAGGATGGAGTGGGCTTTCTTGGAAGGTATGATGTTGAGGCTAGGTTTCTTCCGGGAATGGGTTAAATTGATGATGTTGTGTGTTACCACTGTGCGGTATACTATTATGGTAAATGAGCAGGCTGGGGGTGTAGTTGTGCCTACTAGGGGGTTATGGCAAGGTGATCCACTCTCACCTTATCTATTTATTATTTGTGTAGATGGATTATCTTTGCTTTTGCAGAATTCCCAGCAGCATGGCCTAATTCATGGATGTAGGGTGGCCAGGGGAGCACCTGCGATCTCTCATATGTTTTTCGCATATGACATCTTGCTATTTTTTAAGGCTAATGAGCATGAAGGTGGGAAGATAAGCCGGTGTTTGATAGTATATGAGGGCTTGTCAGGTCAGGCTATAAATTATCACAAATCCAGTATTACTTTCAGTCATAACACTGCTGGGGGATAGGTTTGCTGTGTCTACATTCTTGAAAGTTCTTGAGACCCCTGATTTTGGGAAATAGCTGGGTTTGCCATATGTTATTGGTAGGAATAAGGGGCTATTTTTCTCTTATGTGGAGCAGTAATTGAGGTAAAGAATTGGTACTTTGAACATGAAATTTTTGACTCGTGCTGGTAAGGAAGTGTTACATGAATCTGTAGCCCAGACAATGCCTACGTTTACTATAAGTGTGTTTTTGCTACCGGTTTTTTTTTTTTTTTTTTTTTTTTTTTTTTTTTTTTTTTTTTTTTTTGTGAGAAGTTAGAAAGGTGTATGAACAAGTTCTGGTGGCATAATGGCAATGATGAATAGAGAATCCACTGGTTGAGCTGGGACAAATTAAGTATACCAATGTGTAAAAGGGGCCTGGGGTTCAAACAGATTCACTACTTTAATTTGGTACTCCTAGGGAAGTAGGGTTGGAGGTTGCTCACAAATCCTACAACACTAGTGGCTCGTGTATTCCAGGCCAGGTATTATCCGAAGTCCTCCTTTTTGCAAGCCACTATGGGCCATAATCCTAGTTATTGCTGGCGTAGTATTTTGGCTGCTCAGGGTTTACTCAAATCTGATGCTAGGAGAAGGATTGGGAATGGTCTAACTACGGATGTTTGGAGGGACCCTTGGCTTATTGATATGGAGGATCCTAATGTTAAAGGCAATTCCATTATAAGTCTCCAAACAGAACATAAACTAAGCATGATAGTCGGGGTGCTATGCCACACCTAGGTTTGAGAACCTAGGTGCATAGGCTAACTTAACTAAACATAAGAAATCTTCAAATTAATATTCATTACAATCCCAAGGCACGCAGGCCATTACTAACTACGCTAAGTCAACGGCTCAGACTAGCGCGCTCCGAAGCTAAGGCTCATCACCTGAAAAACATTCGGTATAACAATCGTCAGCGAATAATGCTGGTAACCCACTCCAACGCGTTAAGTACAATATAGGTAGATATAAGAAACCCATTTTGAAACTGGAATACATATATAATCCTGAGTAACTCTAATTTAAATCCGAGGACAGACTCAACAAGCAATAGCAGATACATTCAATATAATCAAACATAAAGATTCTAGCATGCATCTTAAGGTCGCAAGAATACTCAATACAAACAATATCAATACCCAGTTATCATCACAGTCAAACAATCAACAATAAGACACGTATTGGTGCCCACACATATGGTGGTGCCGCAGGACCATTCACATGACCCGAACCTTGAGTTCCATTGCAAAGGGGTCGGTGCATATAGCTCTGACATGGCCCCGCAGCACTTTAACTTGTACCGCAGCACAAGGAAGAACTAAACGATTAATCGCAACCAATCCATGAACCGCAGCTCATTATAATCATATATGTTTGATCGCAACCAAACTATGGACCGCAGCCCTATTATTATATATGTTTGATCGCAACCAAACTATGGACCGCAGCCCTATTATTATATATAACAGCCAATTGTTCTCAACCAATCCAACTGCCTGTATAGCTGACCGGTCTTGACCGATCGGGTTAATACCTGGTTGTTCTCAACCAACCAGATAGTCATATAGCCAATTGATCGCAACCAATTGGGTCATCATGCACGACAACATCGAAGTCAATCACAAGCAGCCCACATTAACACATAACAAGGGGGAATCATCAGGATACACGTAACCCAACATAACCCATCCATAACAACGACATTAACTCACCCACGACACTCCTACGGGATCATACAATTACCTCCTAGGCCAACGGGATACCAATTCAACTCGCATGCAATACACAAGACTCTTTTATCCTAAGAACGGTACCCGATACATCAAACTAGACTCACACACGACAAACGGGGTACAACAGGACACGGGGAAACAAAAAACGAGGAAAACATCACATTACCCACCAATTCTCCAGCGGGTGGATGACCACCCGCTGGCCACCCGCCGGCGGCGGCTACAGTTCCAGCGGGTGCCCGGCAGGCAGACGCCTGCCCGCTGGAAACCGGGCAAGGGGGGCAGCGGGTAGGTGGCGGGCACCCCTGCCCCCACCTACCCCCCACTAACTCGTATGTAATATTTCGGTCCCGGGATCTTTCGTGAAACCCGAAACCATATCCAAACACATTCAAACATAAACGACAACACCACGTATTCAAGTAACGAAATTAAACCAAGAATCACACCAAACACACCCTAACACGATTCCTAAACATGCCAAGACTCAACATAAATCACATAACGATCTAGGGACATCTGGAATCACAAGAACATCAAGAAATCTCTATGCAAAGTCTTAAACACAAGTCCTAGACTAGACTCAACACCCGATCATGCAACATCCCACCCAAATATACCAAGAATATTATAATACGAAATTCACGTTATAACCCTAGGGCTCTAGACATAATCAAAATACAAGATCGTTCATATAATTAATCATAGTATCAAGAACATCAAGATTATCACATAGACATCAAGATTATTACATAAACACCAAGATTATCACATAAACACAATATAAACCCTAGGCAAAGCTCTATCAAGACTCAAGCACAGAATCATATATCAAAGGAGCCAATGAATAAGATATAGCGAGGAAAATAGGTTTTGTTGAGACATAGGTTACCTCTTAGCCTTAATCAATTATCCTTAGCTACTAAGGTTCTTTCCCTAAGATCTTCTTCCCGTGGGTTCTGCTACGTTTGGTGGCAGGGGGATTCCTGGGAATATCTTGTGTGGTGGAATTAATTGTGGTAGGATTTCAAAATGCTCCCTAAGTCCCTATAGATATATATATATATATAAATATATATATATATATATATATATATATATATATATATATATATATATGTATATATATATATATATATATGTATATATATATATATATGTATATATATATATATGTGTATATATATATATATATATATATGTATATATATATATATGTGTGTGTGTGTGTGTGTGTATATATATATATATACACACACACACACACACACATATATATGTGTATATATATATATATATATATGTATATATATATATATGTGTGTGTGTGTGTGTGTATATATATATATATACACACACACACACACACATATATATATATACATATATATATATATATATATATACACATATATATATATATATATATATATATATATATATATATATTTATATATATATATATCTATATAGGAGTCCTAACTAGGGTCTGAATAGTAAGGATCCATCTATCCTATTCCTTATAGGATTAAGGATTTGGGTTTAAGGGTAAGGGTCCATGTTCCATGGTGGGCCACATCAATTAATTAAAGGGGGGCCTTAACCCAATTAAATCCTTTCTAATTATTATTAACGGTAATCAATTAAATAATTAGACCGGGTTAGAGGCCGTAACACAGGGTGTTACACTGCCCATTTGCATGTGAGGTATGGAGACTGTCACAGTTGCAGCTGCCTAATGGGGTTCACGCAACTTTTGCTGCTTGGCTAGAATAAGTTTTTGATTTGTGTGAAAAGAATACTCTGCAGGTGATTGCAACTGTTATTTTATTTCTGCGGCAGTATGGAGATCTTTGTGTCAAGGCCGATGGGTGTTTGAAGGTTGGTGGAATAGGCATGCAGGCAGTGGGATTGGGCAGTTGGTGCCCTCGGTCAACACAAAAACACGCATCACGTGGTGGAGGTGGCTTTGTCCATGATGTGAGCCTATTTGTGTGTGTTTATCTGGCTAGTTTGAATCTATTTGTGGGTTTAAGTTCATTAAATTATTACTTTCAATGCATATTTTCTTGCTTTCTCATGAAGATGTGGTTTAATGCTTGTTATGAAATTTTTACATTGTTTGTTAGTGTTTTGGAACCATTGTAGGTCAATTGCAAAAGCAAGGAAAGTTCTAAGACAAGTTTAGAGGAAAAATGGACTGAAGATTGCTGATACAGAGAATTCGACGTGTCGAGAATCAGACTCGACGCGTCTAAAAATTCCAGAAGCTTTAGCCAATATTCATAGAAGATTCGACGTGTCGAGTTGGGAGCTTGACGTTTTGAAATATCCAGAGCCCGAGCCCGAGTAGTCATCAAGGACTCGACGCGTCAAATGTTTCTAGCGAGCGATCCGAAACTTAAAGATCAAGACTCGACGCGTCGAAATATTGTCTTGTGCGAGAAGAAAGCTACGCAGAAACTTCCTAATTTATCCCCATTTGGCTCCTACTATAAAAGGCCCACCTTCCATCAACCCTAGGGCATCAAGCTGTGTTTTTGGAGACTAGAAAAGAGGAGATCAAGAGCTACAAGTTGCCTTGGGAAGAAAGAAGAAAAGCTAGAAAGATTTTTGAGAATCTCTTGGTCTATTCTTTTACTTTCTTTGTTTCTTGTGGACTATTTTATATTATTGCAATGAATTCTATTCTAGCCATGAGTGGCTAAAAAATCTTTGGGATTTTCGGGTGAAAGTGTTTATGAACCTAAGTGCCTAGTTCTTAAATTCATTAATATATTTACATTTGGGTTTATAGCTTGTGTTGCAATTGTGTTCTATCTGTTTTATGCTAGTAATTAAGGATCGAAATTACCCGTTTCGTAGCTATCTTTATGTCTTAATGGGAGTTAGGACATAATTAAGAGCACCCACAATTGCACTTGGCTATTGCATCTTAGGAGAGGGCATATTTGTTAAGGAGTTAACTCTTGACTATTGCACATTGGGAGATGTCATATTAGTTAAGAAATTACCTTGAATGCTTGTTCTTAAATTGTTGAGTGTTTATGTCATGGGAATGAATATTCAATCACATTATTTTAGGATTGGAATTGTTGGACTAATTCCTTCCCTTGTATGCATTCTCACACTTGCTTGAACTCGAATTAAATATTGTTCATTAGATTGGCACTAGGCAGTGGCGGAGCCACATGAAAGTTCTAAGGGGCCTTGCCCCCCACCCCACCCCCCCCCCCCCCTCCCGACCAATTTTTTTTTATTAGTATTGTAGTTTTTTTTTTTGGTCCCCCTCACTAAATATTTGTTATTTTTCCACCCTCCAAGCAAGCTTTTAAGATAACTTAGTGGATTGTTAATTTGATATCTAACTAGTTTTTTAATTTGTAAATGAAATACATTGCAATTGTGTTTATTATAATAATAAATTGTCATTTTGCTACCAAAATCTTTAAATTTCTGCTACTTTAATATTTGTCTTTTTTAATTTGCAAATGAAATACATTGCAATTGTGTTTATTATAATAATAATAATTGTTATTTTGCTACCAAAATCTTTAAATTTCTACTAATTTAATCTTTGTCTTTTTTAATTTTCAAATGAAATATATTACAATTGTATTTATTATAATAATAAATTGTCGTTTTGCTACCAAAATCTTAAAATTTCTACTACTTTATTCTTTGTCTATTTATTCTTTTGTTTTTTTTTCCAGTTTTAGTTAATTCAATTGATTTGTCAAAAAAATTAACATTGTGAACATCAGAAGTTTGAGTTGAAATGAAAAAACACAAAATTGATCTTTTCTTTAAAAGAAAGAATTCTAAAAATTCAACATCTCAAGTAAATTCATTTTCAAGTATTGAGTCATCGAATTCTGGAAGATGTTCCAAATTTTAGTAGATTTGTGATATAATGATGTATTTTGAAATATGTTAAATAAATATTAATATGTTTTATTATTTTCTCTCAAATTATGATTGGCTCCCCGCACCAACAAATCCTGGCTCCACCCCTGGCACTAGGTGATTAAACACTTGAATCCGAGAAATCACACACTCTCTCTATTATTTTCATCAACCTGCTATATTGTTCTTTTAATTAGTTTTACAATCAAACAATCACTCTTTTCGATATGATTAGCTTCTCATGAATATATTAGTAGCTAGTGCTTGATACGCCCCGCTTCCCTATGGATCAATAACCCGATACTCCGGGTAATTATTTGTTTGTCAAAATATACTGCAATCAGTCCAGTACATTAACATGCAGAGTGGATGCTGGAATTAATATGGCATGCCACAAGGTTGTGTTCGGTGCTTGGCTGGCGGACTGCAATAGAGGTTTCGTGGCGGCAGTGAATGGCTCAACAGATTGTGTCCTAAATCCCCTAATAGCTGAAGCAATGGCCTGTAGAGAAGCTCTCAAGTGGATTAAGTCAAGGGGAGTTTTGGAGGTTCGAGTCTAGTCAGATTGCCTTAATCTCATCCAACCTTATCAATAGGAAGGGAGGATATGACCTATTTTGGGTCGATTATTCATGATTGTAAAGCGATTAGTAATTCTATTTCTCAATGCGTTTTTCAGCACATTCCTAGATTAGTGAACCAGATCACCCGTGCCTTAGCTAACGCAGTTGGCTCTCAATCTGGTCATATAAGTTGGGAGGTTGTTCCCCCTCATTTTCTTTCTGGTTTGGTTTAGTCTATATGCTTTGTTGTTGGTTTTCAAAAAAAAATAAAAATAAATAAATAAATAACAAGGCACTACTAGTAACAAAAATGAAAAAAAAAAAAAAAAAAAAAAAAAAAAAAAAGACAAAGGGGAGCTTGCATTGAGGCTCCTCTTTCATTTTTCATTACCCATCCGATGTGGACAGTACACATCCACATTGGATCGGTAAGGAAGGGAAGCCTCAAGGATCCTCTAAGCCTTTGAGGCTTCCATAATGAAATTATTTTTATTTTTTGTATTGGTTTGCCTTTTCCCAAAAGGCTAAACCCCAAACACTGCTATTTGCAGTGTTTGGGGTTTCAAGGGGTTGGAGTCAAATCGCTGCTCCAAATCATTGTTTACTAAACAAAGATTTTGGCGTTTTGACACTAACCCGCTACTTTAAATTGTTGTTTACCAAACAAAGCTAAGGCGTTTTGATCAAGTAAAAACATCAAAAGTGATGGATCCGCCATTTACCAAAGAAGCCTATTGCTTCCTTTTTGGTCTTGCCATAACCATTTTGATTTTGATTATGATTTTACGAATTATATTATGAAATTCTTTTGAATTTTCTAATCCAAAACTTTTATTCTAATAATGAGGATATTATAGTAATAATTATTGGTATTATTATAGTAATAACGGTTATCAAGTTTTGAACTGACGGATCAATGAATTTTACCGTTACTATTATTATTAGTTTTGAAATTTGATAATATGATTTGGAATCATAAATTTGAAAGAATTTTCATTTTGATCTAAAACATATATGTGTTAATCATGATAATATTATGTAACATTTAATAAGATTATTGCTATTAAATGTCAGGGGTTATGATTAAGAAAATTAATTGTTTCGTTATTACTGTTACATAATAATTATTAGTCTTCTTATAGTAATAATGATTACCAATTTTTGAACGGATGAATCATTGTGTCGTAGCATTATTATTATTGTTATTGTTATTGTTATTATTATTATTGTTGTTGTTGTTGTTGTTGTTGTTTTGGATTGTGATGCCCATTTTGGTTGAGTATGAATATTTGATTTTATTTTCATACTTTTAATTTAAGATGGTTTTTACGCATATCATCAAATTAAATGGATAATATTATGATTTAAACTATGCAATTTGACCAAGCACCTTGTGCTCAGATGGCATGTAGTGATTTCTTCTATGTGGGAAGTCATGAGATTGAGCCTCGGTGGAGGCGTTGTTGACTCTGTGTGCTTCATTAAGTTGAGAAAGTATGTTTGAACAAATACTACAATGTAATACAAAGGATTGACATATCCTACGGTTTTGATATTGTTATAATTTGCATTTTCGAGTTATTTCACATAAGGCAAAAACTTCAATGAGATCATTCACTTTTTTTTTCATAAGTATTATAGTTTCTCTAAGTAACTTTTTAACCCCTAAATTTTTCATTTTGATTTAAAAGTATAACATTTTTCATAAAAAATATTACATTTTTCCTAATAAGTAATTAAGCATTACACTTTCTCTTATATGTAAATGTTTTTCTTTTTTTTTTTTTTTTTTTTGAAAACCACAAAAGTGGGAATTATATTAGATCAAAGAAGTGTCCAAAAATGGGGGAGGGAAGTCCCTCTAAATAGTGTACCTAAATCGCAATTACATGTTTAGCTCAAGCATGAGCAGCCCGATTGGCATCTCTACTAATAAAAAAAATCTGACAAAATGAAAAAGAGCTAATTAACTGACGACAAGAATTTAAAGCTAAACCAACATAAGATCGAAACAATTGAAGTGTGCATGATTGAGACTTGAACATAAAACCGAGCAATCCGAGAAAACTGTGACTTATGAATAGCCATTGTCCTTCAGCCATAAAAGGGCCTGTGAACCGCCATGGCTTTAGCTAACAGGGGTCATGGTGGCAATGTAAAGATGGGTTGTTAACCGCTGTTAGGAACTCACCATCCAAGGAAGACACAGTGAAGCCGTATGTAGCTGTCTGATTGGCTCCCTGAAAGCCAGCATCGACGTAGCATCGTACTCCAAGAGGTGGCTGCTAAGCGGGTTGCTGCATGGCTGGGGTTGCGAAGAGGCAGCTGGTCGTGGCAAGGAGGCTCCATGATGCCCATTGCATCTGGAAGGTACGACACAACGCGGCAGGAGAAGGCAAAAATCCCTCCCAAACAGCATGATTCCTAGGCTCCTAGCTGTCCATATTGCATGTAAAATACCACAGATCTTCTCTTTAATTCCATCCGCACCAGTCAGAGTTGAGTCCAACCAAGAAGTTGTCCACTGCAAAAAATATTCACAGCCATTAGAAGAGGGAATGGGAAAACTAGAAGCATCCCAACCACGCCAAGCGTATGCACAAGAACATAAAATATGCATAGTGTTCTCCTCCTCAAGACCACAAACTGGGCATAAATATGAGACTTTTACCCTCCTCCTAATCAAATTATCAGTTCTGGGGAGAATCGATGAGAGGGCCTCGATAGAAAAGATTTCCACGTGGGTAGGGTGTGAAGCTTCCAAATATTACCCCATAAAAAAAATAGGTGGGGATGATAAAACACTTATGGGCTGTTTGGTTCACGGAATAGGCCTGGAATGGCATAGCATTCCCAGTAATAGGCTTATTCCTCTGTTTGGTAATCACTTGTATTACTAGGAACATTGTTTCCAGGAATGACCTATTCCCCCTGCAAGGGAAATAGATATTCCTGGGGGGGGGGGGGGGGGGGGCAGGTATTAGGCTATTCCTAAATTCTCAGGAATAGCTTAAAGTTTCTATTTCCTATTTTACCCCCTAATTAAACTTATTTCCTATTTCACCATCGCCACCACTGTTATCCCCACCATCGCACCGCCGCCGCCACCACTATCACCCCAGCACCGCCACCACCGCCACCAACATCACCACCACCACCATCACCGTAGCCGCCACCACCACCGCCACCATCGTCGTCGCCGCCGCCACTGTAACACCCCGTGTTACGGCCTCTAACCCAAACTAATTATTTAATTACTTACCCTAAAAAGAGAATTAAATTCCCTTAATTAATTAGTTAAGGTCCACCATGGACCATGGACCCTTATCCCTAAACCAAACCCTTAGTCCTATAAGAAATAGAATTAGTAAACCCATACCATTCAGATCCTAATTAGGACTCTTAAATATATATATATATATATATATATATATATATATATATATATATATATATATATATATATATATATATATGGACATAGGAGGCACATAGAATTCACACCACAATAGATTCCACCACACAACAATCCCCAACAATTCCCCTATCAGCAAACGTAGGAGAAATCAAGAAGATGAGATCTTAGAGAAAGAACCTTTATAACCAAGGATTCTAATTAAGGCTAAGAGGTAACCAATGTCTCAACAAAACCTATTTTCCTTGCTATGATCTTCTTCTTTGGCTCCATTGATATACAATTCTATGCTTGTGTCTTGATAAATCTTTTATGATGATTATGATATGATCTTGATGTTGATGAGATGATTTTATGTGTTGATCTTGATAATCTTGATGATTATAAGATAATCTTGATAATTGTGTGTTGTCCTTGATAAATCTTGATGTTCTTGATTTTAAAGATAAAGTTATGATCTTGTGATTTAAATATGATTAGAGCCCTAGGTTAAATCATGAATTTCGTATTGTGACATTCTTGGTATATTTGGGTGGGATTTTGCATGTTCGGATGTTGATTATGTTTAGAAGTCATGTTAGGATGTGATTCTTGGTTTTGACCCATTATTTGATTACATGGAGTCGTCGTTTGTGTTTAAAGGTGTCTAAACATGGTTTCAGGTTCCACGAAAGATCCCGGGACCAAATATTGCAAAAGAGTCAGTGGGGGTAGGGGAACCCGCCACCTACCCGCTGCTCCTAAGGGTGTCGCCGGCAGCGGGTAGCCGGCGGGCAGGCGACTACCCGCCGGGCACCTGCTGCCCAGCAGTTCGCCGCTGGCGGGTGGAGGGCCACCAGCTGGAAATTCCCAATGTGGGATGGTGGTTTTTCCCGTTTGATGTTTCCCCAACCCCCAAGGTGTTCCAACGGACCCCGTTTGTTGTGCCTGAGTCTAGTTTGATGTTTCGGGTACCATTCGTAGGATAAAAGTGTTTTGTGTACTGCATGCTAGTTGAATTGGTATCCCGTTGGCCTAGGTGAAAGATGTATGAACCCCTTAGGAATATTCCTAGTATGTGGATGACCACGCATAAGTTTATTTATACGTTTTCTCCCCCTTTCCAATGTGCTAATGTGGGTTGCATGTGCTTGCCATGTGTTATGTGTGCATGATACCCCAATTTGGTTGCGATCAAATTGGCTATACGGGCGGTTGGATGGGTTGAGAACCATCGGCTGTTAACCAGGCCGGTTGCGATCGGTCAGGTATATAAATATTATATAGGGCTGAGGTCCACCGTTTGGTTGCGATCAAACGTTATACATGAGCTGCGGTTCATAATCTGGTTGTGATTAGAAATACACTTTTTGGACTGCGGTCCACCGTTTGGTTGCAATCAAACGTTATGATGAGCTACGGTTCATCGGTTGGTTGCGATCAACCCCTTCGTGCTGCGGTACGAGGCAATGTGCTGCGGGGCCGTGTTAGCGCTATATGCGCTGACCCTCATGTATGGGCATGCGATTGGTCCTGTGGCGCCACCAAAGTGTGCTTATGTGTTGAGATAATGATTGAATAATGATATGAATGATGTGAAATAATCTTGTGACCTTAGGATATATGCTACTATCTTTATATGCATGATTATATCTGTTGAATGTGCCTGTCCCTACTTGTTGAGTCTATTCTCGATTTTAAAACTAGAGTCTCCTAAGTATATATCTTCCGGCTTCAAAATGGTTTTCCTATATCTATATATAAATATATACCTATTGTATTTTAACGTGTTGGAGTGGGTTACCAGCATTATTCGCTAAACAGATATATTTGGCTTTCAGGCACAGATGATTAGCTCCGGAGCACGCTAGGGGACCCGAGGCTTAGATAGTTAGTTTTCTATTCGGTCTGTGTGACTTAATGATGTAATGATGTTGTTGAGGATAATTAGATAGTTTAGCCTGTGCATCTGAGTTCTCCAGCTCAGGTGTAGCATAGCACCCCAAACACTTATGACTAGTATGCTCTGTTTTGGGATTTAATGATAATATTACCTTTATATCGTAAGTATTCAAAAGTTTTAAATTTTAAGGGTGTTACAGTTGGTATCAGAGCCTAAGTTTGACCCTAGGATAAGACTCTTAAGACAAGACTTCAGAACATTAAGCTAGTACTCTAGGTATTTAGGAACATAGGACTTAGGAATCTTAGGACGCGCGGTGAGATTGTGAGCCTACCTATCATTACATAACTTCTCCCTCACTCTATTCTACACTTAATTTAAAGAACTCCCCCGACGCTTATCGCATCAAGGTAAGGGTGCAACACACTAACTCATCGTTACAATAAATATTGGCCCTGTAGACTATCGACATGGCACCAAACAGAAGGCAATCAAGGACCCCCGAACCCACCACTCACGATCCTCTTGCTCAGACTCTACAACAACTGACTCAGGTCGCCTAGACATTGAGCGACTTAGCCCTCCGTAACAACAACCGACCACCACCACCGCCAAACGGGAACTCTGATGTCATTCGACAAGTCTCAAACCATCGGCCACCCATCTTCTCAGGGGAAGAGGACCCCAAAATCCTCGAAGAATGGATTCGAACCTTCGACAAAATCCTCAGGTTAGTGGAATGCCTAGAGGAGCGCCGCGTAGAAATGGCCTCACTCTACTTCGGACACGAGGCCGACCTTTGGTGGATCCACGAGGGACCCACTTACAAACAAGAACCAGGATTCAATTGGTAAAGCCTAAAGACACGACTACGAGAATGGTTCTATCCCGCACACGTAAGGGCAACCATGTACGAGGAATTCCTCCACTTAAAACAATGGATGGCCACTGTCATGGACTACCACAAACGGTTCCTCGAACTGGCCCGTTTCACACCCGAATTGGTCCCTACAGAGACAACCAAGATAGAGAAGTTTGTGTTGGGCCTCAATTTCGAAGCCCGAAAAGCTTTTATCGTGAGCGGACCCCGAACCCTCAACGAAGCTTACACCAGTGCTGCCAACCTCTATCGAATCCAACTACTACAACGAGGAGTCCAGAAACAAATTCGAAAAAGGAACACGGGAGGAGGGGCACCACCTGTAAAAAGGACGAGAAACGACACTAACACAAGGCCAAGCAACCCAGCTGGCCAAGGGCCACCCCTGAGGAACAACGAAACTAATGCGAGGCCCTTCCTTTGCCAAAGATGCAACAAGGACCATAGAGGCAAGGACTGCCTGGGGAACCCCTGTCGATGCTTCAACTATGGGAGAGAAGGACACAAGTCCTTCCAATGCACTCAACCCCCAAACTCGCGCCCTACAATCATGGGCCAACACGGGGGCGCAAACAATCAAGGGAATTATGGTGTTCCCGGAAAAGTATTCGTCATGAGCCGCACACAGGCCGATCTTGAAAACGAGGGCAACTTCGACGAAGAAAATGTGGCCCCAGGAGACGAGGGCCCCGCAAATCAATCGGAAGAAAACCAGGGAGAAGAATTCTGCTTAGGATGATCAGTGAACCCCTGTAAACCACCCTCGTAGTAAAACCACATGTTTAGTTTAGTTACTTAGAAATTATTTTGAATAAAGGACAAAGTCAATTAAATTAGCATGAAAAAAAAGGGACTAAAATATTCCCCATGAACCCAAGAGTCGCAAAATCAACACACACTGGAGGCAAAAGTTCAACAAGGAGGACCGGTCAAACCTCTTACCACTTTGGGTCAAAAGGAAGATAAAAAAAGATCCAAAGGATGCACGACAAAGAAAACTAATACTACTAATAGGAATAGAACTTTGGACCTCTCACTTACAAGACCAAAGCCTTACCCACTAAGCTATAAGTGTTTCTTAAAACCTCAAGGGAACACTCCCTTTTTAAACCTCTCTAAATCCCTAAAACCCACAAAAGCCCCAAATCAAAAACACTCTTCTTCCTCCTACCACACATTTTCTCTCTCTCTCTTCCCCTCCACAAACCGCCGACACCTCCCTCACCACCGCATCATACCGCCACACGACCATCAACCATCCGACGCTAGCCACTCCGCTCCCACCGACGGCCCGCCACCACGATCAGCCGACGACGCCGCCCACACGCCGCTGTCACTGCCCCGGAAGCCGCCCGTCGCTCGCCCACTGCCACACGACGCCCTCTGCTCTCCTGGCCATCCCCCACAGCCAACATGGCCTCCGGCTCCGCCTAGGCCACTGCTCCCTCGCTGTCAGCTCCGAATCACCGCCAAAACCAAACCGCGCTGCTGCCTCGCCTCCGAAAATCCCGCCGAAAGTTCCATCGGAGCCTCGCCGGAAAAACACCACTTTGGGAAGTCTCGCAATGCCGAAGAAGCCTGTTGGTATCCGAACCCCGGAGTGGAACAACGCCGACTACACGGTGATCAGAGGTAAAGCCCTCGAACCCGACCAATTCTCTCCGGAGTTGGTCGATATGCTTAATTTCCAAGGGCTTTTGGATGCCTATCTCACAATCAAAGGAGATACGTACCCCGAGTTGGTGAAAAAATTCTATCGCCACTTGGTAGCCGTCAAAGGGGTGACAAGTTGGAAATCACCACCAAGGTCCGGCGCAAAGAAATAGTGCTCTCCGAAGGCCGCTTGGCCAAACTCCTGAAACTGATCACCACGGGTGTGTCAGACTACGACCGGAAGGCATGGATCGGTACCCAAGGTACGGGATACAAGGATTAACTTGGGTACCTACTAGGAAAGGAAGAAGGCTTCACCTCGGCCACCCGGCCAAACAGGAAATGGCTAACCGCCAAACAGAAGTTGCTAGTCATGATTATAACTGACAGCTTGTTGCCCACGAACAACAAGAGCAAGGACGTGGGGAGCTTAGAGTGCACCTTTGCCTATTTTCTGAAACACAAAGTCAAGTTCAATCTACCCGCCCTTATGCTAAAGCACATGGAATTTTGCAAGTCTAGCAACCGGCTTAGTATACCCTACGGGATGATCCTAAGTTGGATCATGGAAAAGAAAGGGGTAAACCTAAGCCACACGAAAATCAAAGCCGTAAGCGGGATGATTTTCAATACCCAGAACCTCCGCCGCAACGACATCTACCATATCGGCGAGAGTTGGTTGATCAGTTAGAAATCTCCAACAAGAAACTAAGGCGGGAAATGCAAGAATGTGGGGAACAAGAAGAACAATAGGAACAGGAGGAAGATAGCGAGCCTAACCCACCTGCACCCGCACAAGAGAGAGGGAATCCGGGAGGCCAAGATGAAAGAACCGTCAATGAACGAATCCTCGCGCAACTCACCCGGCAAAACCAAATCATGGACGAAGGGTTCTCGTCCCTAATCCACGCAATGCACGCATTAGATCGGAGAGTGGCAGCAATCGAGACCATGTTGGACACACGCGGGGCATCTAGCTCGGGAGCAGGAAACCAAGGTAGACCCAAACTTTCCAAACACCACCTCACGAAACTCCACTCTACCCCCAGCAAAACGACACGCGGAGCCGCATTTCCTAATCAGGAGGCCAAAATACGTGACGTCCAGGGGTGAAAGAATGGATCCACGCACCGGCTTCGGGGACGAAGCCTCTTGTAAAGGGGGGGGGGAGGGTGTAACACCCCGTGTTACGGCCTCTAACCCAAACTAATTATTTAATTACTTACCCTTAAAAGAGAATTAAATTCCCTTAATTAATTAGTTAAGGTCCACCATAGACCATGGACCCTAATCCCTAAACCAAACCCTTAGTCCTATAAGAAATAGAATTAGTAAACCCATACCATTCAGATCCTAATTAGGACTCTTAAATATATATATATATATGGACATAGGAGGCACCTAGAATTCACACCACAATAGATTCCACCACACAACAATCCCCAACAATTCCCCTATCACCAAACGTAGGAGAAATCAAGAAGAGGAGATCTTAGAGAAAGAACCTTTATAGCCAAGGATTCTAATTAAGGCTAAGAGGTAACCCATGTCTCAATAAAACCGATTTTCCTTGCTATGGTCTTCTTCTTTGGCTCCATTGATATACAATTCTATGCTTGTGTCTTGATAAATCTTTTATGATGATTATGATATGATCTTGATATTGATGAGATGATCTTATCTGTTGATCTTGATAATCTTGATGATTATAAGAGAATCTTGATAATTGTGTATTGTCTTGATAAATCTTGATGTTCTTGATTTTAAAGATAAAGTTATGATCTTGTGATTTAAATATGATTAGAGCCCTAGGTTAAATCATGAGTTTCGTATTGTGACATTCTTGGTATCTTTGGGTGGGATTTTGCATGTTCGGATGTTGATTATGTTTAGAAGTCATGTTAGGATGTGATTCTTGGTTTTGACCCATTATTTGATTACGTGGTGCCGTCGTTTGTGTTTAAAGGTGTCTAAACATGGTTTCGGGTTACACGAAACATCCCGGGACCAAAGTATTGCAAAAGAGTCAGTGGGGGGTAGGGGAACCCGCCACCTACCCGCTGCCCCTAAGGGTGTCGCCAGCAGCGGGTAGCCGGCGGGCAGGCGACTGCCCGCCGGGCACCCGCTGCCCAGCAGTTCGCCGCGGACCACCCGCCGGCCACCCGCTGGAAATTCCCAATGTGAGAATTGTGGTTTTCCCCGTTTGATGTTTCTCCGACCCCCGAGGTGTCCCAACGGACCCCGTTTGTCATGTCTGAGTCTAGTTTGATGTTTTGGGTACCGTTCGTAGGATAAAAGAGTCTTGTGTATTGCATGCTAGTTGAATTGGTATCCCGTTGGCCTAGGTGAAAGATGTATGAAGCCCTTAGGAATATTCCTAGTATGTGGATGACCACGCATAAGTTTATTTATACGTTTTCTCCCGCTTCCCAATGTGCTAATGTGGGTTGCATGTGCTTGCTATGTGTTATGTGTGCATGATAACCCAATTTGGTTGCGATCAAATTGGCTATACGGGCAGTTGGATGGGTTGAGAACCATCGGCTGTTAACCAGGTCGGTTGCGATCGGTCAGGTATATAAATATTATATAGGGCTGAGGTCCACTGTTTGGTTGCGATCAAACTTATACATGAGCTGCGGTTCATAATCTGGTTGCGATCAGAAATACACTTTTTGGGCTGCGGTCCACCGGTTGGTTGCGATCAAACGTTATGATGAGCTGCGATTCATCGGTTGGTTGCGATCAACCCCTTCGTGTCACCACTAGCACCAGCACCCCACCACCGCCACCACCACTATCACCACCACTACCGCCGCCACCACCACCACCGCCGCCGCCGCCACCACCACCGCCCCGCCACATATTTTTATAAGGGTATTTATGTCTTTTAAAACATATTTCATTTCTATTCCTTAAATCAACCAAACACTGTAATATAATTCCTAAAGTCTATTCCTTCTGCGAACCAAACAGTAGAATACAATTCCTATTCTATTCCTTTCCCATTCCATTCCTTATGGAATAGCATTCCTATTACCTCAAAATTCATTCCATGAACCAAACGTGTTGTTAAACTTTTATAGACATCCTTAACCAAATAACAACCCTTTATATCAACGTACCAAAACCAAATATCCTCATACTCTCAACTCAGCGGAACATGGAGGATTAAATTAGCATCCCTAGGTTCAAACACCTGATGAATCAAATCAGTATTCCAACCACCAGTATCCGGATTGATAAGATCAGCCACTCGTAAGTCAATTTATCCAAATTAAAGTTAATATTAGGTTTTTTTCGCATGAATAATAATCAATTAATTTATCTCTGATTAGTATTACACTTTTTCTCATAAGTAACTTTTCAAGCCCTAAATATTACATATTAATTTTAAGAATTACATTTTTCATCAAAAGTATCACACTTTTTCTTATAAGTATTATACTTTCTCTCATAATTAACAATCAATTTATCTCTTATTAGTATTACATTTTCCATCATAAATATTACATTTCTATGTAGACCCAACTTGTTAGACAGAAAACGATATTTAAGATGGTCCACATAAGACTCACCCTTCTCATAAAGCTGACTATATGCATTGAAACTTTTTTTTTTTTTTTTTTTTTGGTATTAGTCCTATAGTGAAGAGAATTTTTAGGGGCGAGATTGTTATTCTCTTGAGGATTGACGATAGATGTAGATCTTAAGTCTGTTAAACACATGGTACACAATCTTCTTGTTGAAATCTAGCCCTCAACAAAGATGCATTGATCCAAATATCAAAACATACACAATTGTAATGAATAATACTAATACGAAAAGCGAAGGGGAATAGGAACTTGGATTAGGTCTAGGTAATATATGTAATGCTGACCTTTCTTCCTTCAGGCAACGTGCGGCGACCTTGTTTCTACTGTTCCTCGACAATGCAAGTCTTCTATAGCTGCTAGGGTACTGTTTTGATGAAAGAAAGAAAGAAGATGATGAAGGATTTCATATTTGGTCGGGTCTGGCCAATTCGGCCTTGTTTGGTTTGGGCTTTGTGTTTTCATCATATTTGGACTTTTTCTTTTTTGAGGAAAATGACTAATTCATTAAATCAGATGAATGAATAGGAACAAGATAATGAGGAGGATTATCAAACCACTCCGCGCAACCTGACACAGAAACGGCTTCCCTAGCAAGAGAATGGGCAGCACGATTCGTAGATCGCTTTACAAAACCGAAGTTAACCCCATTAATCATAGATGCAACTTTTTAACATCATCAACTAAAAAACCAAATGCAGAATAAAAGGAATTCGAAAGTAATGCATAATAACATAACTGTGAGTCCGTTTCTACATCTACATCTCCCAGACCAGTATCCTTGAGCCAACTAAGAGCTGCTTCCCGAACCCAGAACACTTCCGCCTCCAAAACAGTATATCGTCCAGGAACACGAGTGCTTTTGGCTACCAGAAACCGTCCTTCATCATATTTGGACTTTTTATAATAAATTATCTAATTTATTTTGCCTAATAAAGTCAATATTAAATTATTATTCAATTTTGAACAAATTATTAAGTTTTAAATTTGTTTGAATTTTAATTTAATATTGAATTTTTAGATTTAAATTGTACTAAGTATTACGTAGTACAATTTATTTATGGAGTATGAGTAAATGATATGCATAATCTAAGCGTGCCTTATAAGTTCATTGTCATAATTATTTTACTGTTATAATTATGTCTTTAGAAAAACATGTTCTTTTAAGGATAAATTTATTGCCTTTTAGGCATAATTTAAAAGTCTTTTATGCATGATTTAGTGCCTTTTAGGTGAATTTAGTTCCTTTTAAGGATGGATTGCACATATTATTACTCTTCAATTATTATTCTATTCGTGCTTTCTTAAAGTTATGTTCTTAAAGCATATAAAGTACATCAAAAAATTCACAATTTGCCTTATTTAAAGTCTTATCCATAGGTGAACTCTTCATTTTGATTTAGAATCAATCAAACTACTATACATTGAATGTAAGAACAGATGAACGGGGGAAGTTTCCTGGGGAGGAATACTAGTTCTATGGCCCTAGCTTAAATGCCTTGTTGCTACTAGTTCCCTTAAAGTTGGAAGGACCAAAAGTGTCCAAAATATGATAGTGTATGGTGTTAAATAACAAAAACGATAGTCTGTGACTAAATTTAGAATTGCCACAAAAAACAAGCGAGCTCCGTTGGAATTAACTCTTGTAACATCATATTTAATCTAGGGTTAATACCCAAAATTATCCTTGACTATAGTGAATTTTTCTCAATTTTGTCCTAAACAACTTTGGTGTCATAAAGTAGTCCCAAACTTTTGTGTTATCGTTTAATATTGCCCTCTGTTTTTTAATACGTCAAAAGGGTGTTAAGTATAGGGATAATATAGTCATTTCATATTTAGGTCTTCTCTTGGTCTCCTCATTTTACTCCACTGGTTTTCTCTCAGTCTCAAATGTAAGCTTGCAAATTCCCCCAAGTGGATTTAAACCAATTGAATTTACCTGGGATTTATTTTTGCTACAACATATGCTTTGTTATATATTAGGCCTGAGATGAATCGGAAATCTGTTGGGCAGATTGATCTTCTTCGAATTGAGACACTTTATCATGCAGACAACGAGAAGACTGAAAACTATATTCTTGAACTTGTGGTGTGGTTACATCATCTTATTAGTCAGTCAAGATCTTCCCCTAATGGCAATGTTAGACCGAGAGAAGACCGGTGGAGTAAAGGAAGGAGACCAACAGAATACCTAAATATGAAATGACTATATTATCCCTGTACTTAACACTCTTTTGACGGATTAACAAAACGAGGACAATATGGAGCGATAACATAAAAGTCTGGAACTACTTTGTGACACCAAAGTTGTTTAGGACAAAATTGTGAAAACTCACTATAGTCGAGGATAATTTTGGGTATTAACTCATTTAATCTAATTAAATTTTCCAATTTTGGGAGTTATGAATTAAATTTTAAATTCAATGTTGAATGTCATTAGTGCTAATGAATTTCAATTCTCCTACAAATACCTTGTGTTGGGCAGAATATTTTTAATGATATTTTTAGAACTTCAAACAATTCTGATTTTTCCTCTCCATGAAAACTCTTTTTTCTTCCTTGAAAAATTTTGTTAGCACTTCATGATTAAATAGAAGTGTTCACGTTCACTAAAAGCATTATATTTGAGTGATCAAATATAGTATTGCAATCTATTTTATTATGTGAGACTGACACAACAACGCTCCTAGCACCCTCAAGAGGTAACAAATTGTTTTAAGAAATGTGTCTATTACACATAATTTGGATTTTCCTTATTCACCGTTGTTGAAATTATTTCAAAATTTTAAATCCCTACACTTTTCTTTTTTCGGACTTATTCACCAACATCCTGGAGGATACTAATAAAAAATTGGTGTTTAATGATGGGAATAAATTGACTTGGACAAGATTATCGTAGAGATCTATTTTTGAAGAATGGGCATACCAAAGATAGTTTCCAAGATAAGTAGATAGCAAAATTCTCATACCTAAACCATTTGAATTAATCCATAGTGATTTGTACAACTATAAGTTGAAGCAAATGAGATGTGATAATAAATACTTCATTACCTTTATAGACGATATCACACGTTATTACTATGTTGCTATGTATATTTCTTAAGAGCAAAGATGAAGTCATCAAGGATTTTATATAATCATTCAAAATTTTCAACTATATACGTATTCCAACCAACCACATCACTAACTTCAATTCCCTCCCCATTCTAACCAACCATTTCTCCATAAGGAATATGGAAACTACTATGACTTCCATTTATTCCCACCATTCATATAATCGTTAACGTTCCTAACTAACAATGGCGAAGGGATTGACTAACCCTATAACCAAACACAGTCATCAACTCATCATCCTAATTCGTAGCACGTTTATTACTCAACTTTGTTTAAAAATCAAAACTTTTTTTGGGATAAGGCACTATAAGAAAAATCACGGATCGTGACGGACAATATTCGACGGAAACGGCGACCGAATGCATTCCATTGCTAAATGGCGATGGAAACGGTAGCGACGAAATTAAATTCTGTCACGAACCTTGGCGCTAAGATAAAATAAAGCCCACCAAATATTGGCAGCAAAAAATTATGACCGAATTTGCGACGGAAATATTTTACGTCGTCCATATCGCGACGAAAAAGGCGACTGAATTTAGTTCCGTCGCTAAATGACGACGAAAATTGCAACCGACCGGATTCCTTCGTTAAATTAATTAAGTTTTCGTGTATAGACTAAATATGGTGACGGAAATGCGACGGAATTTGTTTCCGTCGCAACATTTTTTTTTAATTATTTTTCTTCGGTGGCGTTTTGTTACTTATAACCCTAAGCTAATTAAATCGCAGCAGCACTCCAAACGCAGCCGTCTTCAGAACTCCAGAGCACTCCGTCGAACGTCGCTGAGCTTCGCCCGTCGCCGTTCCTGTGCAGTTGTCCTCGTCGCCGTTGTAACACCCCACTTTTCTTAATCTTATTTACAGTTCTAAAACCAAAATCAAGATAAACTAAGCAGCGGATAAACAATCTTAAATAATAGACTAATGGGAATGTCACCGCCACAATCACCTCTCCACGGTGATTGCACAGGCTAAGGATGGAACTAAATCATTAAGTCAAACTAACATTTAAATTACTTAATTTAAAAGTCATAAGGGGAAAAACACCCCGGTGTCTATCACCAAACATAATCATCATAAGTCAACAATCCATCAAATAAACATCATAATAATAATAAGAGTTTAGACTACTAGATCTACTAAGCTAGTCTAACTCGATCATCTCTCAAACGTTGGGCCCACCTGAAAGGGGTTTTGCAAAACAACACATAGAGAAGTAGGAAAACACCTGTTAACACGAAGCTAAGTATAACCACACTCAACCCTTAAAGTACTACAGTATATACTTTGGAAAAACATTTGTTCACAAACTCAATCAAACAATCTCAACACTTAGACAACTTTAGATACATCACAGACTTTCTATATGCTCGCAACCTATAATATCAACAGGCATGCTTCAAATATAAATAACTCATCAACAAAAATACTCCAACACATATTTCTCATAACAAAACTCATCATAACGAACTCATGCTAACAAGCAATTGCATATTATCAATCAATACGAAATTATTCTCATGCTTTCGAATTCTCATCATGCAAACTAGATATGTAAGGCATCAAAATGCAACTAAAGCAATCATGTTCAATATGCAATCTCGGTTAATCATTCTCATTATGCAATCTAGTGCAACATTCTCGTTATGCAATCTCGTGCAACATTCTCATTATGCAATCTCGTGCAATACTATACTCAAATGCCATCTCGTGCAAACATTCTCATTATGCAATCTCGTGCAAACATTCTCATTATGCAATCTCGTGCAAACATTCTCATTATGAAATCTCGTGCAATACTATACTCAAATGCAATCTCGTGCAAACATTCTCATTATGCAATATCGTGCAATACTATAAGTATACTTATACACTCGTTTGTAAAATAGAATACTTTTATGTGGAGGTTTCTTAGAGCCACAAGGACTCGCTTGCTTTCTTTTCTTAGAATTGCAATGACTCGCTTTCTTTCTTTGTTTTCTTAGAGTCGCAATGACTCGATTTCTTTACAAATGGACGAGGTAGGAACTTCACCGTATCGTGAACGAACCTATCCGGGCACGGCGTCTAGCCGGCCTAATACTCATCTCGTCCACCGAACCACTCTCTTGGTTCTATGCTCAAACTCTGTGGAATCAGGTATCGAACTTTCAGCGTGCACACCCCCTGACCAGGATTCCAAGCCTGGCGGGCAGTTTCCAACCTCGTAATGTGGGAATATACCGCGTTACATGTACTGGGACCGCAATGTCCATAACTTTCATCCGAGACGACATAGTCCAAACGGGTCCTCCAAACCTCACTGATATATATATATATATATATATATATATATATATATATATATATATATATATATATATATATATATATATATATATATATATATATATATATATCATGCACCAAATTTATGCATGCCACATCTCAACAACTTCTCAATGCAACAAGATAATGATATACCACATGCTCATGAATTTTTGAAAGTAATACTTAGGCTCACGTTGGCCACTTATGCACTTCTAAAACATGATTTACTTGAAATGCAATTTACTATACAGCATGCTTCAAATCTATATATATATATATATATATATATATATATATATATATATATATATATATATATCACATGGAACTCTCAAGAACTAACAATCATACTAGTTGCAAAAGACATGCTCTGTACATTTCTATCATCAAATTAGGCTTCAAATTCCATTAATCATACAACACAATCTAGTCATGTTTTTCTAATATACTTATTCACAAAGTGATCATGCTTCTCTATTCATTTCACAAATAGCATCAAGGGAATAAAACAAAGCAATTCCTAATACAGTGAGCTCAAACAAATCATACTGTGAAGCAATTTCATCACTAAATTCATCATAACATGCTCATTTCTAATCCAAATCCAACGAAATCAAAGCCAAAACGTGCGTCAAGATGGCCCGGAGGTACCGAGCCACAAGGGCCAGTGAAACCTGGTCCGAAACGACACGTAGCTGAGCCACAAGGGCCCGGCCACTACACAGAGATAACTCAGGGACCATGGGGCGGGGCTCATCATGGCCCGCCCCTCAGGCCGTAAGAATGCCGGCCCTAGGCAACGGCCCTCTCCTAGGGCCGTTCCCTAGGCCCGGCCGGCCAGGGATCTAGCAACGGTCCCCTTGTTGGGCCGTTGGCTAGGGCCGTTACTTCTTCTAGTGCACACTGTCTGTGCACCAGATGATCTCTCTTCATCTACAAATCAGTTTCAAACAATTCCAACACATCCAAAATATTATCTACACATCATAAACAAGTAATAGATCATTTCATAGCTCAAACACATCAAAAATCTAGCATTTCTACTCATTTCTACCTAAGAACAAGGCTTCACAGAGCCAAAACTAAAGGTGGTAATCCATGGGGTTATACCTTTGTAGACTTCTTCTTCTTGTTGGGATTCCTCCTTCTTCCCAAACTAGCCACCCTCTTCTCCACTTCCTAACAACTTAAACAAAGCACACAAAGCTTAAGGCTAGAACCTCAGAGATGAAAGCTAAGAGATGGAAGGAAGCTAGATGGAAAATGGATGAATGGAAAACTTACTGTGTTTCTTACAAAGTTCTTGCTTGGGGAAGACGAGGAAGAGAATCAAGAGGCAATTGTCTGATGTCTCTCTAATATATAGAGGCACAAAACCCTAGGAAGCTCAACAATGATTAGTGGAGGGCAAAGTGGTAATTTGGTGATTGAACAAGGGAGGAAAGGTTTTTGGTCCACCTTGCAACATGGACCATAGTCTAGAAAAGTGATATTAAATAGTTTGGGGTCAAAATGTATTTTTCCAAAAATACTTTCTAGACAACTACTTAGTTTAAGTTTCTCAGATTTCTCCCGGTTTCACTCATATTGACTTTTGGGATTAAAACTTGGTATGCGATGTACCCAAAAATTTAGGATTTTGAAATTAAAATAAGTTTTGGTGTTGAATTAATTTAAAATGTAACTCAAAATAATTTATTCAAACACCACTTTATCTCAAAAAATTTTAATGGAGTGAAAATGACTATTTTGGAATTTCTTAAAATTAGATTTATAAAATTAAATTTTGGGTTGTCACAGCCGTGAAGCCACCGTCGCCGTCTCCATGAAGCCCGTCGGCTATCGCTTCAGAAGCAGAACTCCTCGCGAACGCAGAACGTAGAGATTTGAACTGGTAATTATTTAAATTGAATACTTCAAATTTGTTTTTTTTTTTTTTAATTGAACGCAGAACTGAACTGATTTTTTTTTTATTTGGAATGCTAATTCCTTTAAATTTAGTTCAAATTGAATTGAATAGTTCATATAGAATTTGATTGAGTGCCCTCCTTCTTGTTGAATCCTCCTTTTAAAATCTGTTATGATTTGAAATAGAATAGTTCATAACCCTAATTTGTTATGATTTGATATTTCCTTGGAGTAAATGTTATTAGTTGGCTAGGAATAGCCATATGAATTAATTTTATCAATACTTTTGATGATTTGAGTAATTAGGGAACTTATTCAATGACTCTATGATGTTGTTTAATGCCTGAACAAGGAATAAAAATTGTGAGCACATCTTATCACATCCTATATTCTGAACAGTGAATAAGCTTCTTTGCTACTTTTTTTTTGTTTTGTTTTTTTTTTTCATAATCATTACTTTGAAAATCATGATAATGTATGTGAATATAAATATATAGGCATCTGTAAATGAGTAATATGGATAGAAGTTGGATGTATCAAAGACGAACTCAACGTGGTGATCTTAATCAAGATTTTATCGAAGGATTGGAAACCTTTATTGAGTTTGCATGTAGTAAGACAAATTTCATGGATGGAACTAAAATTCGATGCCCATGTATAGTAAACGATGTCGTCACATCTCATTTGAAGAAGCTGAGATTGTGAGATTTCACTTGTGCAAATTTGGTTTTGTGCCAAATTATTTTGAGTGGAATAGACATGGAGAAATGTCACACAATATAACTTAAATGGAGGTTGATGCAAATTGGAGTTTAAATGAGCAAAATGAACCGCCGGAATCATATCAGCAAATGGTTTTTGATGCTTCTAGTCCAAATCTCATAGCAAGGAATATGGTTGAGGAGCCAAATGTAGAAGATAAAAAATTCTTCGACATGTTAGATGCTGCTAATAGACAATTAGGCTCTGGTTGTGAAAAGTTGACACAATTATCTGTTATCGCTCGATTGCTAAACATAAAGCAGAATATCATCAGCCAGAGCAATGCTTTGATGCATTCTATCAATTGTTTAAGGATGGTTTATCTGAAGACAATAACATGGTTGATAGTTTTTACCAGAAGAAGAAACTAATACAAGGGTTTGGGCTACCAGTGGAGAAAATTGATTGTTGTAGGTTGGGGTGCATGTTGTATTGGGGTGATGATAAAGAGTTAACTCAATGCAAATTCTATCAGCAACCAAGGTACAAAAAATCGAGTGGTTCATCTAACCAATCACTTGTCTCTTATAAGAAAATGTATTACTTGCCATTAGCTCTAAGACTGAAGAGACTTTATGCTTCGAAAATAACAGCTGGTCTATGAGATGGCACAATGAGGATCATGGCCACGATTCTGGAGTTATGTGTCATCCTTCTGATTCGGAAGCTTGGAAGCATTTTAATGCAACACATCCATCATTTGTATCAGAAAGCCGTAATGTTAGGTTGGGTTTATGCACAGATGGATTTTAACCATTTGGACAGTCAGGACAACAATATTATTGTTGGCCTATAATCATTACACCATATAATTTGTCTCCATCCATGTGTATGAAAGAGCCTTATATGTTTCTGCAATAGTGCCTTGACCCAACAACCCCAAGAACAAATTCGATGTTTTCCTACAACCGGTTATTGCTGAATTAAAACAATTATGGGAAGAAGGTGTGCTAACTTATGATGTGTCTTTGCAACAAATTTTTCAAATGAGAGCTGCTTTGATGTGGGCAATTAGTGATTTCCCAGCGTATGTTATGTTATCAGGTTGGGGAACAGTAGAAAAACTAGCATGCCCGTATTGTAGGGAACATTCACAAGCATTTCGGCTTCCTAATGGTGGAAAAATATCATGGTTTGACAATCATAGGATATTCCTTCCACTTAATCATCCATTTCGCTTGAACAAAAGAAGATTCACGAAAAATTGTGTGGAAATGGGTCATCCTCCACCGATTAAGAATGACACGAAATTTTATGGGAAATCGAAGAATTTGGACTATTAAAAGTTATAGATGTTAATGCTGAAGAGGTGAACAAATCATGCAGTCGTAATTGTGGATGGAGAAAACGAAGTATTTTTTGGGATTTACCTTATTGGCAATCAAATCTCATTCGGCATAATCTTGATGTCATGCACATCGAAAAAAATATATTTGAAAATGTTTTTAATACAGTAATGAACATTCAAGGTAAAACAAAAGACAATGAGAAAGTAAGAGAAGATTTAAAACTCTTTTGTAACAGAAAAGAGTTAGAAAAAAACCTTGCCACAGTGCAATTATATACCAAAGTGCAATTAGCCCCTTGAACTAAAAAAACATTCAATTAAACCCTTAAACTTGTTAAAATAGTGCAATTAACATATTTGACCTATAATAACATGTTACTTTCAAGTCACCTGCCACGTAGGATTTCACGTAATATGCCAGGTCAATTATATTAATATTTTTAAGGTTATTTTTTAAAAATAAAATTAATTTAATTAAAAAAAAAAAAAAAAACAATGCCATTGGCAGCAGGCTGGCAGCAACCTGCCACCATGGATTAGAATCCGTTGAGAAGCCAACGGGCTTCTCTGTTCAAATCTGGACGGAGAAACTCATTGGCTTCTCCGTCCAGATTTGGCGGAGAAGCTCGCTATCTTCTCAAACAGAGAAGCCATGGCTTCTCTTCTCCATACATGGAGAAGCTAGGGCTTCTCCATGAACGGGAAAGAGAAGTCGAACGAACAAATCCAGCCGGCGGCTTAAACGCCGCCAACAACTATTTTTTTTTTTTAAATATTTAAATGAAATGTCATGTAGATGTCAAACAAACAAAATTAATTGGTTACTTTTTGGTAACTTGTTAATAATGGTAATTGCACACTTTTAACAAGTTTAAGGGTTGAATTGAAGGCTTTTTTTTTTTTTTTTTTTTTTTTAGTTCGAATGGCTAATTGCACTTTGGTATATAGTTGGAGGGTCTATTTGACCCTTATCCCACATTTTTTTAATAAATTAAAATCTTTAAAATATTGCAAATGGTAAACTATATAGAGATTACAAATAAGCATGGGACAATATTCAAATTATAATTAACTTCTGATATAAAAAGGAAAGAATGAAAGATATAGGTTTTGTTTGGTAAAATAGTTAGCATATCAGTCAATTTTGGCTTGTTTGACCACTATTAGTTATTTGACTTGGTTAAACAGTGTTTGATTAATTAGCTTTTTGAAACAATTTATTGCTTCAAAATGCTAAATTCAAAAAGCTGCTCATATCAGCTTTTTGATAAAATTGTTTTGCATGTAATCAGCTATCAACTAACAACTAATTTATAAAACACTTTTCTATAATCACCTAATACTATCAACTAGTCAAGTTCACTAATCTAATCAGCGAACAGTTATTTACCAAACAACCCATAGTCCTATTCTAAATAGAACTCCAAACCATAATTCTATAGGAAAGTTGCTTAGGGAATGACTATGGTCATAGCCAACAAAACTAAGATTACATATCTCTGAACAACATCTAAACTATATGGACGCTAAATAGATTTTCATATCTAAATCTACAATCTACAAATCTAAAATGTTGGTGTAATTATTTGTTGAAATAAATGGTTAATATTATTTTGATTTTAATATTTTTTTATGATTTTTCTTATTTACACTCTATTATATTATTTTCTTACCTTAAATAACCATGCATTCCATTAGTATAAACTTTAGTAACGGAATATTCCGTCAACGATTTATTATTCTTAACTTACTCATTAATTTATATAAGGAAGGTCTTAGGTTCGAACCCCATCCCAATCAAAGTTGGCATAATTGTTAAACATATACTACAAATATGTTAAAATGTATTAAAAAATACAATATAAAATTTAACATAAACTTTGGTCAAATAATTAGTCCGACTAAATACATATCATTCAAAGTCGAGCATTAAAGATTATAAACCAAAAACCTTAAAAAATCATTTTCTTGCATCTTTTAGAAAAACAAATTTAGGTTAAATTTTTTTTTTTTCGTTTAATTAATCTTCTTTTGATTATTTACAACAAGACTCAATATTCCAATTATACTTTTGCATTATTGGAATAATTTAGGTTATTATGGTATTAATATTTTTTGAATGTACTTCCATAATGGTACAATTGTACATTACTTTACAAATATTGTACTATTATTTTTTTATTGGACAAAATTTTTCTTACATCATTGTTAGACCTGCGCGACCTAACTATAAAGTTGTTGATCATAAATACGATTACACTTGGACTCTAAAACGGTAGGACCATTTTTCAAAGAATTGACAATGTTAACATCGTCATTGACAAACTCCCAAAACAATTTGTCTCAACAATGAATGGAAAAAATAAAAAAATCAGTGACTTCATTGTTGTGGATAAAAAGTAAGTACCCCACTTTATTACTCTTATTAAATTAAATAAATTAGTAGCTACAACAAAAAATAATACATATGAATCAAATTAATTTAGAATTACATGTCTATAATGCCTTTATTAAAAAAAAGTTTATTCATTATAAAAAAATAAAAAAGAGATATAATTTCATTAGTTATATTATCTTTATTTTTCTACAATTCAAAGATTCATCACCTTCAAATTCATTAATTAATTATATCCACTACATTGTCCATTTCTTTTTTTACACTATCTTGTAATTAAATATCAAAGTTATAATACGAAATATAATAAATATTAATATTTTGTTTAATACTTTCATGTTATATATTTATTTACCAAGTATTTTATACAAATATAATAAATATTAATATTTTATTCAATACTTTCACATGATAATCTACGACACACATCTAACAATACATGAAACATGTAGAAAAAAACTATCACTGCCAAATATTAACAGGCATTTGCAAGATAAAGAGTTTATAGTACAACTAAGATCCCAGTCATATACACATCAAGGTAAATCTAAAACTTCCTACACCATAATCTCAGTGCATGACGGTGCCCTCTATGCTACCACTCTAAAACTTCCTACACCATAATCTCACTGCATGACGCTGCCCTCTATGCTACCACTAGTAACCCAATTGCACATGACACGCAACCAATAAAAAAGAAGATGACAAGTACTGAAGATGAAGACAATGACAATGCTAACCAAAAGAGAATTAAGAAAAATTAAAGAAATTTAAACCAAAAGTAGTATTTATTTAGACTATCGTTTTTAGACTAAGTATTTAGACTAGCGTTATTACAAAGTTGCAAACATTTATTTTAGTGACAATTATAATCGATCTCTCATATATTATCTTGCATTTATATACTTTAAATTACTGATTTAAATAAACAAATTCAACATTTAATTACTTATGCATGAACATCTCCAATATAATTTTGTTACTTATGCATGAACATCTCCAATATAATTTTGTTTTGATATACTTTGAAGTATTTATTTAAAAATAATTATTAGACATTATCTCATTCACGTAATACGCGTGAAAACTAGTTTTAACTAAAACTTCAATACATATTTTGTTTGTACACTAGCAAATCGTTAGGCAAGCCAAATCTTCCACAATTGCCTTTTATGTCTAAACATTTTATGATAATAGAATTTATTTCACTTTTAATCTATCATCTAATCATCTATATTGTCATTCTTCAGCATTAGATTCACTTTTTTAAAAGAAAAATTAAAAGCATTTTATTTTTAATCATAAATACTCAAAATACTCCCATTTAGTGAGGATTTACCAAATCATATTTTATTATGGTTTAAAGTCGATGAGTAAAAGTAAAATAAATCAAAATTATTGTAATTAATGGACAAAATAGTAAAATAAACTCAATAATAATATCATTACCATCAAACCTCTCACGATTAATACACATGATGGGCAATTTAACCACTAAATGTAAGACAATTTGCCCATTTGCCACTTTTTATTCAATGCAATTATTAATGTTCACTAGACTATTAGTCAAACACTTCTATGATAAAAAGGAAAAGTAACCTTCCCTTTTTCACCCAATCATGCCTCAAAACAAAAACAATAATATACAGGGGTAATCCAACCACGATGACAAGAGATCTACATTTGTAATTACAAAGTGACGAGTTTGAATCCTTACCCCCTGATTTGATCTGGTTAGCAAAACATAACCTAGGCTGATTTATTTTCTTGCAATACTTTACCGAGGTTTACTTACACCCAAAAAGATTGTGAGATTTCCTCATTACAGTCACAATGCAAGTTCAATTCTTGCTAACCCAAAAAGATTGTGAGATTGCACATGTATTTTTATTGCGTTATATCTCTCATGTGTGATTTGCATATATTATTATATAAACAAACACGAATTTATTCAGTATACACTCTCGAGTAATGATTTGAATTACCTCCTAATTCAAAAATAAATAAATAAATAAATTGAAGAAAAAAAAAAAAAAGAAGGGGGAGGAAACCTTGTGGGTCAGTAACACACGTTGTCTTCAGGCAATTCCATGTGCCCACATGCAGCTGCTCTGCTCATAATACTCCTTCCCTCTCCCCTCTCCCTTCATACACATTCATATTTCATACACAATTGCATATACTTACACAATACATCCCCCACCCCCACCCCCCACCCCACACCCCCACCCCCACCACCCCCAATCAAGGATTATACATACAGTTGTATATATACATACACATACGCATATATTGTGATTTGGTATTCATACATATATACTGCCGGCAAAACCGAATTGGATAGAGGGTTTCGAAAATGGAGAAGAGCAGCGACGGATTTGTTCGGGCGGATCAGATAGATTTGAAGAGCTTAGATGAGCAGCTGGAGAGGCATCTCAATCGAGCTTGGACTATGGAGAAGAACAAGAAGAAACTGACGCAGGACGATTCCGTTCTCCTCTCCCTCAACCACCACGCTCCCGCCGCCGCAGCCGCCGCCGCGGCGTCGCCTCCAGCCCTAGCTGGACCGGCCGCCGCCGTGATTGTGCCGCCGCCACCGCTGCCGCCGCCGTCCAGGCAGAGGTTTGATTGGGAGATTGACCCCGCGAAGCTCCTCATCAAAAGTGTCATCGCTCGCGGCACCTTCGGCACTGTCCACCGTGGCATTTACGATGGCCAAGATGTTGCCGGTCAGTCACCTATCTGTCAACTTATCACAACCCCCCTCTATAACTCTATTCCTTTCCCCATTTTTCGTTAAATATATTTCCACTTTATTATTTACTATACTAAAATAAATTTACTCTTTGATTTTTTTTAAAATTTTCACTCATATCAATATTATATCCTGATCATTTTTTAAAGGGATAAAATTATTGACTGATTGTATAAATAATGGAAAATTATTAGTAAATTTACTCCCTAGAAAATGATATATTGGAAGGATTAGAGATGTGACTTATAACATTATAAATACAAAAATGTTGTTCGCACGGACAACTCAGTTGATCAAAGGGGTGAAGTTTGAGAATAATAATTTGGGATCGAGTCTTATTAGATGCAGTTCAAAAAGTGTTGAGCTGAATTACCATAATTTACATCTTTGGGTTGGGGATTTAATTTTGGAAACAATAAATACAAAAGTGGGTTGAGCAAAAGGTTTAAATTTTCTGGAAAATCATTAAAGGATAGAATCAATAGCAGAATCATTGTGCTGAGATTGATCTTAATTTGGTCGGTCCAATATTAATATTGTGGGCCCTTTTTATTTACAGTCTTCTTTAATGCTCTATGCCCACTATAGAACACTGACAAATTTATTGGGTTTTTTTTTTATAATTATATAATTTTGGAAAAGGTAAATAATTAACTTTGATTTTTGAAGGAGTGTTCTCTTATGCAATCCGTGAATAGCGGCACGGGTTTGGGTTGAACTTTGCAATTTGCAGATGGGTGCATTAACTTAGTCTGAACTTTCATGTGATCCAATCTGGTAGTGAAGTATAAAGTAATATAACCATTAATGCTTCTTAACCTGTGCCTACTGCCCACTTCTCAGGATCTGATCATTTCCTTCATTTTATTATTCTTGTTTTTTTTTTTTTTTTTTTTTTTTTTTTTTTTTTTTTATACCCCACCTTTTTAGGCTAAACAGTGTGATTCTCATTTGTTAAATTTGGACCTTTTTTTATATTTGAACAAATACCAAATTTGGTCCTAAGAGTATAAGCAAAATGATAGTTTTGATCCACATGTTTAATTCCTATCAATTTTTATCCACGACTATTGTTTTAGTACCAATTTTCATCCATAACTATTGTTTTAATGTCAAAATTCATCATGTCAGTCACAGCTTCATTTAAGACACGCCGAAATGTGAAATTATTAGAGTTGTTTTCGTCATTTTCAAATTAAAATCCCAATTTGAGCATGAATAAATGAATTTAAGCCCTACAATCTATCCCAATTCACAGTTCTCCTACTCAAATTAAGGTAGGATGAGGAGGAGAACTACGAATCGGGATCGATCTTAGGGCTTAAATCCCTTTATTCATGCTGAAATTGGAATCTTAAGTTAAAAACGACGAAAATGCCCTTAAAATGTTTTGATTTCGGCATGTCTTAAATAGAGGGGTGAGCGGCGTGATGAATCTTGGTACTAAAATAATAGTTGTGGATGAAAATTGGTACTAAAACACTAGTTGTTGATGAAAATTGGTAGGAATTAAACATGTGGACCAAAACCTTCATTTTGCTAATACCCATCGGACCAAAATTGGTATTTCTCTATTTGTTAAAAAGAATTGTTGATCATATTCCACTATAATGATACTTACAACAAGTCTTTTTTTAGTGCATTTGAGGAGATGAGAATAATTGAATGTGGAGTAAGTATTGCCTGAGATCGTCTCAATTGAGACACATAATACTGTAATATTCTTTGTATGGGTTTATAGAAAAGTATTACATTTCAGCTAAAAAGTATTGCACATCTCACGTAGAACGGTTTTACGCTAGACTTATTCTTGTATTCTTGAATGTGAGACCACGTGAGATCTTTGGCTTGCAATGCCAACTTGTCATTGTAACTGTAAGATGGAAACAAAATCAGAACATGATGCACAGGGGGTATGTGAGCTGGATAGTGTAATAATCTAATTTGCATATAAGGCTGAACACATGTTTTATCAACTTCTTTTACATGGAAATAATTGGTATTCTTGAATGAAAAGGTAGTAACTTTTTTATTGCGCATTGATCCGCAGTTAAACTGCTAGACTGGGGAGAAGAGGGACACAGGACGGACGCGGAAATAGCATCTTTGAGGGCGGCTTTTACTCAAGAAGTATCGGTTTGGCATAAGCTTGACCATCCTAATGTCACTAAGGTGCCATTCCATCTCTTCGATGTGATTTGCAATGAGAAACCGGGAACTCTTTATACTACATTCTATTTGATAGTGTGCTCGAATAATGTTTGGTAACATTATCTTTGCTTCTAGTTCTAGTGCTCTCTATTGCATCATTCGTTTTTTATTCTCGTTTATACTTTCTATTTTTACCCTTTTTGGGTACATTTGAAGGGGTGTGGGAGGTGGTGGAAATGGCCAAATGGGAATGTAAGTCAAATGGCTGGAAAAGAGTTATATAATCCTAAAACCCTTTACACCACATTGTCTAGGCTCATGCTAGTGCCCTATACAAACACTATTTACGCGTGTAATGAATATTTGCTTGACATCGTATTGAATTAGTGCTATTTATTTTGAATAAATTGTTTATGCTATGGTACCTTCATTTCTCTTCTTGTTGCAGTTTATTGGGGCGACCATGGGATCTTCGGGGCTAAATTTACAGACTGAAAATGGTCAAATCGGGATGCCAAGTAACATATGCTGTGTTGTTGTGGAATACCTTCCGGGCGGTGCCTTGAAGTCTTACCTTATAAAGAACAGGAGAAAGAAGCTAGCATTCAAAGTAGTAGTGCAGATGGCACTCGATCTTGCCCGAGGGTATTTTTCACACGGATTCTTTACACTTTTGATTCATTCCTTTCTAGCATTATCTGAAGTTAGGTGCACAAAACCATCAATTCTGTAGGTTAAGCTATCTTCATTCTCAAAAGATAGTTCACCGAGATGTAAAGACAGAGAATATGCTATTGGACAAGACACGAACGGTGAAAATAGCAGATTTCGGGGTTGCTCGTGTAGAAGCCTCGAATCCAAACGATATGACCGGAGAGACAGGGACCCTTGGCTATATGGCCCCTGAGGTATGTTATGAACAAATCTTACCAGGATTCACTTTCAGTGCTACTTTCTTGCTTCCTTTTGTCTTTTGTAAAACCGAATGATTAACATACTTCACAATGAACCTATGCTAACTCCACCGTAGATTCTCAATTCGTTGGTTTTGTGTCATAACCTTGATACCTGAACTAGTGCCATTCATATTACAGGTTCTCAATGGGAATCCATACAATAGAAAATGCGATGTATATAGTTTTGGCATTTGTTTATGGGAGATCTATTGTTGCGATATGCCATATCCTGACCTGAGTTTCTCAGAAGTTACTTCAGCTGTGGTTCGTCAGGTATGTATGAGTACACCTGCATTATTGTCATCCTTCCCAGCATATTTATGTATATCAAATTGAACATGTTGGGCGAGGGGTCAGTAACGGGCCAAGTCTTAGCAATTGGTGACTAAGGGGATTGTTGGACAGAGGCCAGTAAAGGGTCAAGTCCAGCACCCTGCCTCTAAAAAATGTGATGGCAGTATATAAGGAAATAAAATTGCACACTCGCTACCAGCAGTAAACGTTTGATCCTAACAGAACACAACATAAAACCCCTTGCAGAATCTGAGGCCAGAAATCCCGAGATGCTGCCCGAGCTCCCTTGCGAATGTAATGAAACGGTGCTGGGACGCGAACCCGGACAGGCGGCCAGAGATGGACGAGGTCGTGTCCATGATAGAGGCGATCGATACATCAAAAGGCGGGGGAATGATCCCGGTTGATCAACAACAAGGTTGTCTTTGTTTCAGAAAGTACAGAGGGCCTTAAAAAGAAGCCAAAATCTAATCTACATTTCAGCTCTCTCAATTCTGTATACCTCCCATTATTATCTGCAAGCAGTTCACAATGGAACTGGGATTATAGTGATGGAAGTTGTGGTAGTGCTGCTGTAAATCTCATACTCTTTTTCTTTCATTGTCTTTCTTCTCCTCATTTTATTTTGGGAAATTTTCTTTTATGATGTATTTATTGACTAGCTTTTGGTGATGGATTGGACCAATCACCTTTATATTGTAGCATTGACATTTATATTTTCTATATATATAAGATGATATATATAGTATGATAAATTGTCTCTATTTTTATTCAACCTATATATATATTTTGTTTCTACCTTCAACATTTTGACTCAATCACTATACCGTGGACCAATTGACATAAAGTTCATTTTAATACATTGAATGTTCATTTTTAGTGTACCGAATATCATTTTTAAATATATTATCTAAAAGTAAACATTCAATACATTAAAAATGAATCATTTGTATATTAAAAATGGATATTTATTAATAGGCCATATTGCAACATGGATCATGATATACCGTACAATTTGCCCATTTTGACTACCATGGGCTTAACACAATCGTTATGCGTTGGACCCGTGTCCAGCATGCTTGCTGGACACGGGTAACAGTGCCGTTAGGCACTGTTATCTCCTTTTTTTTTTTTTTTAAATTTCAGACCGCTTCATTATAAGAGTATATGTTCATAATTTTATTACTATATGTTAATAACTATACATTCATAACTCCATAACTGTACGTTCATAACTCTATAACTGTACATTCATAACTCCATAACTGTACATTCATAACTCCATAATTGTACATTCATAATTTTCGAAGCTCTATGTTCACAATTTTAGAGCTCTATGTTCATAATTTTATCACTATGTTCATAATTGTAAGTTCATAATGTTAGAGCTCTTTGTTCATAATTTGATCAATAACTGTACATTCATAATTCCATACTGTAGATTCATAATCTCATAACTGTAGATTCATAACTCCATAACTGTAGATTCATAACTCTATAACTGTACATTCATAACTCCATAACTGTACATTCACAATCTTCGAAGCTCTATATTCACAATTTTAAAGCTCCATGGTCATAATTTTATCACTATATATGTTCATAATTGTAAGTTCATAATGTTAGAGCTCTGTGTTCATAATTTTATAATTGCATAACTGTATATTCATAACGACATAACTGTACATTCATAACGGCATAACTGTACATTCATAACAGCATAACTGTACATTCATAATCCAAAAAAAAAAAATAACGCCGTTTACGGCAAAACGCGCGCAAAATTTTTTTTTTTTAACTAAATGACGCGTTTTTTTTTTAAAAAACGACGTCGTTTTAGGCCCGTGTCCACAACTCAATGTGGACACGGGTCCAGGGCATAATTTGCCGGGCTTAACAAACTCCCAACAGCATAGTAAATATATTAAAACTTTTTTTTTTTTGAGGGGATATTAAAACTTTAAAATTTGACAAATTAAAAACATTTGCATTTGCCAAGATCTTCTGATCTAATAGCATTGAAGTTGGATTCCCATATACGAGGTTGTGGGTTCGCTTCTCAATGGAAACCGTTGGCTCTTTGTGCAAAGTAATTATAAACAGATACTACATTGTAATAGAGTCAGCAGCATTCAAAAAAACATTTGCATTTTATAACCATTATAAATTTTGAAATAGATTTCATAAGATTATAAATAAATAAATAAATAAAATGAAAAGAAAAAAAAAACTTCTAAGACAACATTTGGCTTTGACAGGTTAGTCACGCGGTAAGATAGAAAAAAAATAGATGGGTCATGTTTGGTAACATAGTTAACTTATCAGTTAATTTTGACATATTTAATCACACTTAATTGTTTGACTTGGTTAAACAATCAATATAAGTGTTTAATTAATTAGTTTTTTTTTTTGTAAGAATTTATTGTTCTAAAATGCTAAAATTCAAAAAGTTGTTCAAATCAACTTTTTCGATAAACTTTTTGAGAATGTCATTTTGCGTGTAATAACCTAACTGCTAATTTACCAAACAATTTTATACAATCAGCTAATGCTATCAACTAGTCAAACTCACTAACACAATCAACTAACAACTATTTACCAAACACCCAAATAATATTAAACGTAATATAAGTAAAAAAAAAATGGCAATTAGTTTCTCAATAAAGAGAAAAAAAAAAAAAATTGAATCACACAAGTCAAGTGAAGACAAAACTTCTTTTTTTTTTTTGTTTGCAAAAAAAAAAATAAAATCATACGAGTCAAATTAGATGAAGTCAGCAATTTTATTTCTTTTTTAATTTTAACTTATTGGGAGATAAAAGTTATAATATAACACATAATGGGGTGTTTGGTAAATAGATGTTAGTTGATTGAGTTAGTTTGTGTGACTACTTGATAACATTAGTTGATTGTAGAAAAGTGTTTGGTAAATTATTTCTTAACTGATAGCTGTTACATGCAAAATAACATTCTCAAAAAACTTATTGAAAAAGCTGATTGAAAAAAAAAGGTGTTTTGAGCAGCTTTTTGAATTTTTGAATATTAGAGCAATAAGCTATTACAAAAAGCTAATTAATCAAACATTCATATTGATTGTTTAACCAAGTCAAACAGCTAATAGTAATTAAATAAGTCAAAATTTACTGATAAACTAACTATGTTATCAAAAATGACCAATATAAGTTCTTCAAAAAAAAAAAAAACATGACCAATATAAGTAAAAAAAAAATGGCAATTATAGTTTTCAATAAAGCACAAAAATTTTGAATCACACAAGTCAAGTGAAGACAAAATTAGTTGATTTTAAATCTTAAATCATATGAGTTAAATTAAGATGAAGTCATCAATTTTATTTCGTTTTTAATTTTAAGTTATTTGATTTGAGTTAAGAGGTATGAAATGACTGGTTCTCAAGTGTTGGATCAATCATTATTGTGTGGACCATGGTCCACACAAGTTATATGGACTATATTTTGTCTACTACAAAATAATGTACATTCAGTACAAAAATAATGTACATTCAATATAAAAATAATGTATATTGCATACAGGGGATATACATTATTTTTGTTCTGAGTGTACATTATATTATATAATGTACATTCAGTACAAAAATAATGTACATTTAGTATATTAAAAATGTACTTTTTGTTATGGTCCACATAACATTGTGTGGACCATGGTCCATACAATAATTTGCCGTGTTGGATCCCGTGGGCTTTCAAATTACGCAAATTATGCTGTGCAACCGTGTGCACTATGTATGGTGCACACGGTTGCAAAAACGACATCGTTTTAACCAGGGCCGGATTTTAGGCTGTGCAAGCTGGGCTACCGCACAGGGCCCCCAATTTTAGAGGGGCCCCAAATTTTAGAGGTTCAATATTTAATTTTTACCTAGCTAGTTTAAAAATAAAAATTAAAAAGTTTTCAATTAAACTTTAAAGGTTTCATGAAGAGATGGTAAGAATGTGTATTTATTGTTTTTTAACTTGGAGGTCAAAGGTTCGAAACTTGCATGTATTAGTTTTAAAAATTATGATTTTGGTAGGGCCACATTTATTTACTAGAACAGGGCCACCAAAACTTAAAATACGGCCCTGGTTTTAACTAAAAACGCGCGTCCCACTTAAAAAAAAAAAAAAACAGGTTTGATTTCCGGAAATAACATTTTTTTGTGTGTATAATTTGAATTATATATTTACAAATTCATAACTATATATTCACAAATTCATAACTATATATCCACAGTGAATGAATAACACAAAATCCAGAATGAATGAACTAAATATCCACAATGATTGAACTAAATATCCACAATGAATGAACTAAATATCCATAAATTCATAACTATATATCCACAAATTCATAACTATATATCCACAATAATGCTATTGAGGGGAATCGAAACTGAAATTTTTTTTTTTTAAAATGGGATGCACGTTTTTAGCCAAAACGACGTCATTTTGCAACCGTGTGCACCATGCCGTTGCACAGCATAACTATTGTTCAAATTAGGGTTGGCTTGGTTCGTATGCCAACACCAGGGGACGACAAAAAACTATGGGCTTATTTACTGACAGTTTTTTTTCCTCTATTATTTCATGGAAAAACTAGAATATATGATTAAATTAAATTATTTTTAATTTATAAATTAAAAAATTAGTTAAATTTCAATTATATTGTTGTGTTCATATAAAAATACTGATATCGTAAATACTATCAGGTATATGTGTACTGATGTGGATAATATGGTTGTCCTTATAGATGAGTATCTGTTTGTAAGCTTATTAGTTTAAGGAATTGAGCTCGGGATTAGGTGACAGTGGTTCAGAAGGTCCCAAGGATAAAGCAATTGCGCAGAATGAGCAAAAAGTCCATCCCTCTTGCATTTAATGCGATGTTTATAGGAGAGCCGAGGGAACACATGCCGGAGGCTCGACATGCACAACACGTGCTGTCCATGCACAGAGGCAGGTCGGAGGCTAAGCTAATTTCTCCACGTGAACTAAGATTCTTGACGCCCTCGTTCTTGCCGCAATCGGATTTTACTAAGGAGAATGACATTCCGGTTTCTAAGTGGGGAAGGTCGGGCGATTCGTCCCGACCTGAGATGGTCGGAGTAACCCCAAAGGTAAGAAACTATATTGCCTCTAACTAAACCCTTGCTCGGTCCTTTATGACATATCGGGTCGGTCAACTCCTAGGGGTCGATAAATGCTCGGGAATGATTCCTCTTGACGATCCACTCGAGTACCGAGCAAGTACGAGATACATACAAGTACTGAAGTCGGGGAATATTCACTATCAAGTACAAATGTCAATGGTGAATAGATGTGGTCATGGGTCGGTTTAAGACCAAATCAACCTTGAATTGCCAGCACTGGGCTACTCTTGGTCAAATCATTTGAAGGCTCTGGCCTAATCTTGAAATCGGCCCAAGCCCGTAACTAGGGCAAACTGTATTGTAGGCTATAGTCTATATTGCAAGGTAGATCAATAATAAATGTTTATTTTTAATATAATAAATTTTCATTTTTAATATATTGAATACTTATTTTTAGGTAATACAATAAAAATAAACCTTCAAACAAATGAATTTTATAGTACACCAAAATAAACCTTCAAAAAATAAACTTGTAGTATACTAAAATATAACCTTCAATAGTCTAAAAATAAACATGTATATCAAGGATCCACCTTGCAATATAGATCATGGTCTAAAGTATACTGATTTCTAATTGGCATGTGACTAAGATCGAATCAAGCCCGAACAAAGCCTAGCCCCCTATCTAAGGATGACCATGGTTCGGTTCAAACCAAACCGTCTACTGTTGGAACAGAACCGGAACCAAACCATTCCATAACCAAAAAAAATATTATAGTTTATGTTTTTTAGTTTAACATTAAAGTTTAAATTAAATATTTGATATGACCATTTTAAAAAAAATTCTAGATTAAAATATTAATTGTAGAGGTGGTAGCATCAAGTTAGTGCATGTCTTTCGTGAACAGAATTTTGTTGCGGACTTTTTGGCTACGGTAGCTACTAACAGGAGGGAGCCTTGTATTATTTTTGCTTCCCCTCCCCCTGACTGTGAAACTTTGATTTGTAATGATCAAATGAGAGCTGTGAGTGATCGTCTCATGCTTGAGACGGAGTAGGCAGTTTTGTTTTTCTATCCCTCTGCCTAGGGTGTCCCCCTCCCGTTTGTAGTTTCAAAAAAAAAAAAATAGAACATAAAATTTTGTTAAAAGAAAAACCATAAAACCGTTTAGAACTGACGATTCAAACCGGCCGAAATAATAGATTCGGCAATTTAAAAACCAGAACCGGGGTATTTTCAAAAAAAGGAATCAGAACCGGGGTCATGGCTACCCCTACCACCACCCCTCCCCCCCCAAACATCCAATATTTATTTTAAATGTTTGGTATAATATTCAAAATTATTAATACAGTAGAACCGGGGTCACTACATGCAATTTGTAGTAAAGTAGGTATGTATTAAAAACTATATTAGATAGTTTGAAAGAATATTTAGCAATTAATTATAAGATTAAAGGTTTCAATCTTAAAATACACAATAAAATAAATAAATTTTATACATTAAATTAAAAAAAAAATCATGGGTCTTGTAGACACCGAAAATTTGAACGCAACAAATGAGCTGATAAATGGTTATTGGACCGACGTCGAGATTAAATGTTGGACCAATTTAATTAATTGGATCACATAAATTAATTTAATTTAATTAGTCCAATTAAGTTTGATTTGGGCCATGGAATTAATTAATTAACTGGTCCAAGCCCATTGCATATTTGAATTTGAATTTTAAATTATAATTATAATTTAAATATAATATTAATTTTATTATATTTGAATTAGATAATTATAATTTAATTTGAATTTGAATTCGATTATACAATAATGAACCTAGACTTAATTCTGGGCAAGGTTCATTTTCTAGAATATTTAATTAATTAATTAAAGGGGGAGTTTGTTGAGGAATGTTGGTTAGGCTTCTAGTATAAATAGAGCTTTCATTTCATTCCAAAAGACACTTGAAAGCTTGGAGAACTTGAAGACTTAAGGAGTTGAGAGCATTTGAAAAGCTTGAAGGCATTGAAGAACGCTTGAAGTTGAAGGCATTTTTCTTGATTTTGCAGGCAATTTGAATCCATTGCAGGTACTTTGGAGCCTTGCAGAATTGATTGTCTCGAAGATATTAAAGTCTTTTGAAGGCATTTGAGGATCTTAAAGCAGCTTGAATCCATTGCATGTGTTTTGAAACTTTGCAGGGTTGATTACTTCTAAATTCTTGACGCTCATTGTTGGAAGTTACGCCACTTAAATCCCGGAAGCTACGCCACTTGAATCCCGGAGGCACGCGCCAATTGAATCCCGGAGGCTACGCTATTTGAATCCCGGAGGCACTTCCATAGATAACGTCAGTGAAGAATCAGAGGACTAGACAGAGATTTTGTACATGCATTGAATTATACACACACTGTACAAGAAATTTTGTGAATATATACAAAGTTTATTTTTTGTGTTTACAGATTTTGGCACGCCCAGTGGGACAACTCTGCCTCTCATCTCTTCACTGTTGATTCGCGAGCTCTACAAGGAAGGAATCTAAATGGCATCAAGAAATCCCTCCTCCAAGATGACATATGCTCAGGCTACCCGCTCCAGGGCATCATCTGCGGCGGGTTCCGGTGATAGCCAAGGCGTGGGAGGAGCAATGACTCGAAGCCGAGTGAGGAACCTAGGGGTCCAACTCCACGAGGCCCAGGACATTGCCCGCCACATCGTCCGAAGGATTGACAGAAACTCCACTATGTCACGGAGAGCTGCACATGACAAAGGATCATTCTCTACAAAGGAAACTGTTGCTGACCAGAATCCTACAAGTGAGGGAGCTCCAAGCAACAAGAGTCCTGCGAGCCCTATTCCCTTGAATAAAACTCCAAGCAGTGGAAGTTCATCACAGTCATCACTTCTGCAGAGAACGTCACTGGAATGGAATCACATATACACGATCATGCCCGCTATGACAACGAACGCGGCTTCGGTGGAGGAACAACTCGCAAACATCACTAAATCTCTCGAGGGGATAGCTGCACTCATGCATAACCAAGAAAGGCGGATCAATGAGCTCAGCGAAAAGGTTGAAAGCGGAAGGAACGGCGAAACAAGTCGGGCTTCCGGGAAGCAGCCTCAAACCCAAAGAGATGAGATTGATGTCGAGTCCCTGCGCCATCAAAGTAGGCCAGGAATGGAAGAGACAATCTCCCGTCCACCACCCGCCGAGAAGAGTATCCCAATTTCTGAGGGCATGATACCCGTTGAGCAGTTGAATGAGTACATCATGGGAGCGATCAAGGGGAAGCTCGAGAGAGGACAATCTTCATATACTTACACTAAGCCATATACTCAGAGAATTGAAGAAATGAAAATGCCGCTGGGCTATCAACCTCCCAAGTTCCAGCAGTTTGATGGAAAAGGCAACCCGAGGCAGCACATCGCCCACTTCGTTGAAACCTGTAATGATGCAGGAACATACGGAGATCTCCTCGTCAAGCAGTTCGTCCGCTTTCTGAAGGGCACTGCCTTTGATTGGTACACAGACCTGGAGCATGGTTGCATTGATAGCTGGAATGATATGGAGCGCGAGTTTTTGACCCGCTTCTACAGCACCAGGAGGACTGTCAGCTTCTTGGAACTCACCACTACCCACCAATGGAAGGGTGAGCGTGCGGGCACTTACATCGAGAGATGGAGGGAGTTGTGCCTTAACTGTAAAGAGAGGATATCACAAAGCTCCGCAATTGAAATGTGCATCCAAGGGATGCACTTCGAGCTCTCTTATATCTTGCAAGGAATCAAACCTAGAACATTTGAAGAACTATCCAGTCGTGCTCACGACATGGAGTTGAGTATTGAAGCCAATGGAGGGCTCGGCATGTCAAGTATCCCTAGCTCATCCAAGGCGCCTGTAAAACAAGAATTCAAGAAAGGGGGGAAACCCTTCCCGAAACAAGAAAAGAAGGAAGCCATGAACGTAAAAACAGCACCAATGCGGGTTTTCGCCAAAGTAACTGAAAATCCCAGGCTAAGGCCATTTTCCCGCCCATCTCGGGGTACTAGAATCATTGAAGAGATGCAGCAAAAACAGTATCCGTTCTTGGACTCTGATGTGTCACCCATGTTTGATGAATTGTTAAAGCTTAAGTTGATTGAATTACCGGAGATGAAGCGTCCCAAAGAAGCTTCTAAGGCGGACGACCCCAACTATTGCAAGTATCATCGTCTCCTCGGACACCCAATTGAAAAATGCTTCGTCTTTAAAGATAAGGTGATGAGACTTGCTCGTGATGGAAAGATTGAGCTGGCTGATGCAACTGCCAGCACCAACCAAATTTCATGCGGAAGGTTCGCTCCGTTAGTTGAGGAGAGTGATGAAGAGGATGGGGGCAAGCAATACAAACGCCCGCTTCCATTTATTGTGAAACATGCTACTAAGCAACAGCCGGAGTTACCACAGGTCAATTCGGTATGCGAGAAGGATTGGGTAATTGTTACCCGCAAAAAACAAAGGAACAATGCTGGACATATTAGATCTTTGAAGAGAATAACGAAGCAATGGGTTGAGAGAAAGCCAGCAAGGGACCTCGCCTATGACACAAAGATGCGAGGACGTCCCGGCACGTCCCGAACACCAGTTGCCCTGGCTCAATTCATGCCGAAGGCGCTTCCCCCGCACGGGACAAATATTCCTGGAACTTGCTTGAATATTAAAGAGAGACATGTTGAAGAGGATGAATGTTCATTCCCCGTGATTGAAGGAGGTGACGAGGTTCAAGTCCACAAAGCCGCGTCTTATACCGCCGAGATAACTTTTAAAGATGAGGATCTGTTGCTTGGTGGTACACCACATAATCGTCCATTGTTTGTTGAAGGTTATGCCCGCGAGCAAAAGATTAAAAGGATTTTGATTGATCAAGGGTCGGCTGTGAACATTCTATCACTCCGAGCTATGAAAGAACTTGGCATCTCCACCGATGAGCTCTCTCAAAGCCACTTAATGATTCAAGGATTTAATCAAGGCAGACAAAGAGCACTCGGTACCATCAGACTCGACCTCAGGATCGGAACACTAAACTCGAGTACACTATGTTATGTGATAGATGCAAGGACATCCTACAACTTGCTGCTGGGCCGGCCTTGGATACATGAGAATGGAGTAGTTCCCTCGTCCTGGCACCAATGCCTCATGTTTGAAAAAGGCGGGGTGATAGAAAAGGTAGTCGCTGATGAAACTCCCTTCATCGAAGCAGAATCATACTTTGCAGATGCAAAGTTTTATTTGAAGAAACAAGTTGTAGAGGAGGCTGAACAAAGCAAGGTTGACACACCTCTTGATCCAAAATGGAAAGGCAAGCAGGTTGTAGACCAAGCTCATTGCGACAAGGAACTTGTGTTCCCACTTGCAAGGATTGAAACATTAAAAGCAGCTCCAGTTAAACTGCTTAAAGATGAAGTTCAAGTTGGGACAAGTCAAACAGTGCCCGCTAAGCGCACTGGCGGCTTCGACCCTAATGTATATAAACTTCTATTCAAAGCTGGATATGATCCCAAAGAGCCACAGAAGCTGGGGAAACTCATCCCAAAAGCTGGTGGTAAAGGCAAGTCAAATCAGCAGGAGCCGCATCAACGCAAGGGATTGGGTTACGTTCCCCCTAAGCCCGTGCGAATATTCATAAACAGAGCCACAAGTAATTGCATCACTTCTACAGATGAGGAGGAAGGTGACAAGAAACAGTCTGTTTTTGATAGAATCGGAGATGTAGAATCACGACAATCAGTCTTCCGCAGACTTGGGCCGAATCCCAAACCGGCTAAGAGAAAATCAGTACATGACAGAATTGGGCCTACTCAGAGTTCGAAGGAGCAGACCAACCCTCCTACTGAAATGGAACCCTCAAAAAGGCTCAGGAGTGCCGTTCCATCTCGCATGAGAAGGGAAGTTAATATCCATGTCTCGTGTGGTGAAGTTTTGAAGGTCCAACCAAGAACCATTGTACACACCCAAGTGCAAGAAAGAAGTCAAGAAAATATTGATTCAAGTTGTGAGGCAACACCAAGTCAAGATGAGATGGCATCGTCATTTCATATAACATTATACGATGAGATTCCAACCGAGGGTGAAGATGCAGAGGATGCACCTCAAGAGCTAGAAGAAGGGGTACAAGCCGCAGTGGACGAACTAAAGGAGGTGGATCTAGGAACTCCTGAAAGTCCTCGACCTATCTTCATTAGTTCACTCCTTTCCAACGAAGATGAAGAAATATATGTCACACTTTTGAAAGAATATATCGATGTATTTGCATGGACATATAAGGAGATGCCAGGGTTGGACCCAAAGGTAGCCGTGCACCGCTTGGCAATAAAAAAGGGGTGTCGCCCGATTAAGCAAGCTCAACGGCGCTTCCGCCCCGAGCTCATTCCCTCAATCGAAGCAGAAGTCAACAAGCTTATAGAGGCTGGTTTCATTCGCGAAGTTAAATACCCAACTTGGATATCCAGCATTGTGCCTGTGCGCAAGAAGAATGGCCAGATCCGCGTGTGCGTAGACTTTCGAGATCTTAATGTTGCATGCCCGAAAGATGACTTCCTGCTCCCTATCACAGAGTTAATGATAGATGCTGTAACTGGACACGAGATCATGTCATTCATGGATGGCTCATCCGGTTACAATCAAATCCGCATGGCGCCAGAAGATGAGGAGTTTACTGCGTTTCGTACGCCAAAAGGTATCTACTGCTACAAAGTGATGCCCTTTGGTTTGAAAAATGCAGGTGCTACATACCAAAGGGCCATGCAGACTATATTTGACGACATGCTGCATAAAATGGTGGAATGTTACGTAGACGACCTGGTTGTGAAGTCGAAACTCCGCACAGATCACATGATGCATCTAAGACAAGTATTTGACCGCTTGCGGAAGTTTCAACTCAAAATGAACCCCCTGAAATGTGCTTTTGGGGTTGCTGCTGGCAAATTCCTTGGGTTTACTGTTCGACATAGGGGCATTGAGATCGAACAAGCAAAGATCGACGCTATAATGAAGATGCCTGAGCCAAAGAACCTTCATGAGCTTAAAAGCTTGCAAGGGAAGTTGGCTTATATAAGAAGATTCATATCAAACCTAGCAGGAAGATGTCAGCCCTTTAGCCGGTTAATGAAGAAGGGTGTCCCGTTTGTATGGGATGAGGCCTGCAAGAATGCATTTCAAAGCATCAAGTCCTATTTAATGAAGTCGCCTGTGCTAACTGCTCCAATTCCAGGACGCTCGCTGATCCTTTACATCTCCGCCCAAGAAAGCTCGGTGGGTGCTTTACTTGCACAAGAGAATGATAACCGGAAAGAAAATGCCCTTTATTATTTAAGTAGAATGATGACGCCAAATGAGCTCAAATATCTGCCAATTGAGAAGTTGTGTCTGGCCCTTGTATTCGCCATCAGGAAGCTCAAGCATTATTTCGAAGCGCATACAATTCGACTAGTTTCCAGGGCAAACCCAGTGAAGTATGTCATGTCAAAGGTTGTTCTTTCCGATCGACTTGCTAGGTGGTACTTATTATTTCAACAGTTTGAGATCAGTTATGTACCACAGAAGTCCATCAAGGGGCAAGCCTTAGCAGATTTCCTAGCTGATCATCCAATTCCTGCCGAATGGGAGCTGTCCAGTGACCTACCTGATGAGGATGTGCTTGTGGTTGAAGTTTTACCTCCATGGAAGATGTACTTTGATAGAGCGGCACACAAAGAGGGGGCAGGTGCTGGAGTTGTCTTTGTTACGCCTGAAGGGGAAGTGCTTCCTTATTCATTTACCTTGACGAAACGCTGCTCGAACAATGTTGCCGAGTATCAGGCACTCATTTTGGGACTTGAAATTGCAGCCGATATGAAGCAACTAAGGGTTAACATATACGGGGACTCCAAACTAATTATCAACCAAGTTCTTGGGGTTTACAAAGTAAAAAAGCCTGAGTTGATCCCATACAACAGTTATGCAAAGACACTCCTGCATTGGCTAGGAGATGCTACGATGGAGCATATTCCAAGGAAACATAATAAGCAAGCCGATGCCTTAGCTGCTTTGGCTTCAACTATATCACATCCTATAGATGAGGCTCGGCTACGAGTATGCCAAAAATGGGTGGTCCTCCAATCTTCGAGGACGATGGCTCTCTTGACGACATTGTTGAACTCCCGACTGCTTCTGTCTATGAGGTAGATAAAGAGGATTGGAGGCAATCATTGATTGACTACCTTGTTGATGGGAAGTTACCTCAAGACCCTCGTAAGAGGGTAGATGTAAGACGTCGAGCTCCTCGCTTCATATATTTCAAGGATGCTCTATACCGGCGCTCGTTTGATGGTGTGTTTCTTCGATGTTTAGGCGAAGAGGAAGCTTTACAAGCGATGGAGGAGGCTCACTCTGGAGTGTGCGGTGCTCATCAGTCTGGTCCTAAGTTACATTTTCACATCAAAAGAATGGGTTACTACTGGCCTACGATGGTGAAGGATTGCATAGACTATGCACGGAGATGTCAAGCATGTCAATTTCATGCGAACTTTATCCATCAACCTCCCGAACCGCTACATCCGACGGTAGCATCGTGGCCATTTGATGCATGGGGGCTCGATGTGGTTGGTCCTATTACACCCAAGTCATCAGCAGGGCATTCGTATATATTAGCAGCACCGATTATTTCTCAAAGTGGGCTGAAGCAGTGGCTTTAAATGAAGTGAAGAAGGAAAATGTTGCAGATTTCATCCGAGTTCACATTATCTATCGTTTTGGCATCCCTCGGTATATCCTAACCGACAACGGAAAACCATTCGATAATAAATTGATGGATAAAATCTGCAAACTTTTTGAGTTCGAGCAAAGAAATTCATCAGCTTATTATGCAGCTGCAAATGGACTTGCCGGGGCTTTTAACAAAACTCTATGCAATCTACTAAAAAAGGTGGTGTCGAAGTCAAAACGTGATTGGCAAGAGAGGATGGAAGAAGCACTGTGGGCATACAGAACTACATACCGTACACCAACACAAAGCACTCCATACTCACTGGTTTACGGGGTTGAAGCAGTCTTGCCTCTTGAACGCCAAATACCTTCTCTAAGGTTAGCTATCCAAGAAGGTCTTACAAACGAGGATAATGTAAAGTTGCGGTTGGCAGAGTTAGAAGCTCTCGATGAGAAGAGATTGCAGGCCCAACAAAGTTTAGAATGCTATCAAGCTCGAATTTCTAGAGCTTTCAAAAGAGGGTAAGGATTCGCTCATTTCAGGTTGGTGACAAGGTGTTGGCAGTTCGTAGACCCTATCATCATTACAAGGAAAACTGGGCACAAAGTTTACTCCAAAATGGGATGGACCTTACGTGGTACAAGAAGCATACTCAGGAGGTGCTTACAAGCTAATTGATGAGATGGTGTGTGAGTTGGCCCTATTAACGGGAAATTCTTAAAGATCTATCATCCCTAAGCCACACGGACTACGTAATGAATGATATCACAAAAAATGCAGCACGTGGTTAAACTGCTAATGCATCTCGCTTGTCTATGAGTGGGCCCAAGTCATAGACTCTCTTGACCCGCACGAGCTTAAACTGTGTACGGTAAACTCCTGGCCCGCATGAGTTTAAACTGTGAACGGCCCTACCTATTCAAATGGTCCTTTGAACTACGTTTGACTTGATCTCCTTCGCAGGAGTACGTAGGCAGCTTAGAAACACCTCATCTTCTAAGTTCAGTCATAACTAAAATAAACCCTTTGTGTCCCTTTTATGTCACGTTTGTTCGAATAATGTAGATGTATTGGAGATGGGTCATCTCTGTTCACGTTGTAATTACGGGTGAATTCTTTTTGTCAGATTTCTATTAGAGTGACTCATTTGGGTTTAGACTTAGTTGCTTCTGTTCATGCTGAAGTTCAATTATTCGCAAGTATTGTTGAAAAGATAAGAGAATTCAAGTCGTATTCAAGTCTTGTTTCAAGTATAAAACTCATGCGTTATACAAAAAAAAATCTAAGCAAAAAAATAAATAAAAAAAAAATCTAAAGTATTCTAAAGCTCATGAGATCTTCTTTGTACGCTTCCAGCTCTCTTTTGATTGAAGTAAGCTTTTCTTCATCTTCATCTGTCAACGTGGGGCAGTCTCAAATACGTTTA
>NW_017618708.1:3001551-3049051 GCF_001879475.1 Ipomoea nil
ACCCTCCTACTGAAATGGAACCCTCAAAAAGGCTCAGGAGTGCCGTTCCATCTCGCATGAGAAGGGAAGTTAATATCCATGTCTCGTGTGGTGAAGTTTTGAAGGTCCAACCAAGAACCATTGTACACACCCAAGTGCAAGAAAGAAGTCAAGAATATTGATTCAAGTTGTGAGGCAACACCAAGTCAAGATGAGATGGCATCGTCATTTCATATAACATTATACGATGAGATTCCAACCGAGGGTGAAGATGCAGAGGATGCAGAGGATGCACTCAAGAGCTAGAAGAAGGGGGTACAAGCCGCAGTGGACGAACTAAAAGAGGTGGATCTAGGAACTCCTGAAAGTCCTCGACCTATCTTCATTAGTTCACTCCTTTCCAACGAAGATGAAGAAATATATGTCACACTTTTGAAAGAATATATCGATGTATTTGCATGGACATATAAGGAGATGCCAGGGTTGGACCCAAAGGTAGCCGTGCACCGCTTGGCAATAAAAAGGGGTGTCGCCGATTAAGCAAGCTCAACGGCGCTTCCGCCCCGAGCTCATTCCTCAATCGAAGCAGAAGTCAACAGCTTATAGAGGCTGGTTTCATTCGCGAAGTTAAATACCCAACTTGGATATCCAGCATTGTGCCTGTGCGCAAGAAGAATGGCCAGATCCGCGTGTGCGTAGACTTTCGAGATCTTAATGTTGCATGCCCGAAAGATGACTTCCTGCTCCCTATCACAGAGTTAATGATAGATGCTGTAACTGGACACGAGATCATGTCATTCATGGATGGCTCATCCGGTTACAATCAAATCCGCATGGCGCCAGAAGATGAGGAGTTTACTGCGTTTCGTACGCCAAAAGGTATCTACTGCTACAAAGTGATGCCCTTTGGTTTGAAAAATGCAGGTGCTACATACCAAAGGGCCATGCAGACTATATTTGACGACATGCTGCATAAAATGGTGGAATGTTACGTAGACGACCTGGTTGTGAAGTCGAAACTCCGCACAGATCACATGATGCATCTAAGACAAGTATTTGACCGCTTGCGGAAGTTTCAACTCAAAATGAACCCCCTGAAATGTGCTTTGGGGTTGCTGCTGGCAAATTCCTTGGGTTTACTGTTCGACATAGGGGCATTGAGATCGAACAAGCAAAGATCGACGCTATAATGAAGATGCCTGAGCCAAAGAACCTTCATGAGCTTAAAAGCTTGCAAGGGAAGTTGGCTTATATAAGAAGATTCATATCAAACCTAGCAGGAAGATGTCAGCCCTTTAGCCGGTTAATGAAGAAGGGTGTCCCGTTTGTATGGGATGAGGCCTGCAAGAATGCATTTCAAAGCATCAAGTCCTATTTAATGAAGTCGCCTGTGCTAACTGCTCCAATTCCAGGACGCTCGCTGATCCTTTACATCTCCGCCCAAGAAAGCTCGGTGGGTGCTTTACTTGCACAAGAGAATGATAACCGGAAAGAAAATGCCCTTTATTATTTAAGTAGAATGATGACGCCAAATGAGCTCAAATATCTGCCAATTGAGAAGTTGTGTCTGGCCCTTGTATTCGCCATCAGGAAGCTCAAGCATTATTTCGAAGCGCATACAATTCGACTAGTTTCCAGGGCAAACCCAGTGAAGTATGTCATGTCAAAGGTTGTTCTTTCCGATCGACTTGCTAGGTGGTACTTATTATTTCAACAGTTTTGAGATCAGTTATGTACCACAGAAGTCCATCAAGGGGCAAGCCTTAGCAGATTTCCTAGCTGATCATCCAATTCCTGCCGAATGGGAGCTGTCCAGTGACCTACCTGATGAGGATGTGCTTGTGGTTGAAGTTTTACCTCCATGGAAGATGTACTTTGATAGAGCGGCACACAAAGAGGGGGCAGGTGCTGGAGTTGTCTTTGTTACGCCTGAAGGGGAAGTGCTTCCTTATTCATTTACCTTGACGAAACGCTGCTCGAACAATGTTGCCGAGTATCAGGCACTCATTTTGGGACTTGAAATTGCAGCCGATATGAAGCAACTAAGGGTTAACATATACGGGGACTCCAAACTAATTATCAACCAAGTTCTTGGGGTTTACAAAGTAAAAAAGCCTGAGTTGATCCCATACAACAGTTATGCAAAGACACTCCTGCATTGGCTAGGAGATGCTACGATGGAGCATATTCCAAGGAAACATAATAAGCAAGCCGATGCCTTAGCTGCTTTGGCTTCAACTATATCACATCCTATAGATGAGGCTCGGCTACGAGTATGCCAAAAATGGGTGGTCCCTCCAATCTTCGAGGACGATGGCTCTCTTGACGACATTGTTGAACTCCCGACTGCTTCTGTCTATGAGGTAGATAAAGAGGATTGGAGGCAATCATTGATTGACTACCTTGTTGATGGGAAGTTACCTCAAGACCCTCGTAAGAGGGTAGATGTAAGACGTCGAGCTCCTCGCTTCATATATTTCAAGGATGCTCTATACCGGCGCTCGTTTGATGGTGTGTTTCTTCGATGTTTAGGCGAAGAGGAAGCTTTACAAGCGATGGAGGAGGCTCACTCTGGAGTGTGCGGTGCTCATCAGTCTGGTCCTAAGTTACATTTTCACATCAAAAGAATGGGTTACTACTGGCCTACGATGGTGAAGGATTGCATAGACTATGCACGGAGATGTCAAGCATGTCAATTTCATGCGAACTTTATCCATCAACCTCCCGAACCGCTACATCCGACGGTAGCATCGTGGCCATTTGATGCATGGGGGCTCGATGTGGTTGGTCCTATTACACCCAAGTCATCAGCAGGGCATTCGTATATATTAGCAGCCACCGATTATTTCTCAAAGTGGGCTGAAGCAGTGGCTTTAAATGAAGTGAAGAAGGAAAATGTTGCAGATTTCATCCGAGTTCACATTATCTATCGTTTTGGCATCCCTCGGTATATCCTAACCGACAACGGAAAACCATTCGATAATAAATTGATGGATAAAATCTGCAAACTTTTTGAGTTCGAGCAAAGAAATTCATCAGCTTATTATGCAGCTGCAAATGGACTTGCCGGGGCTTTTAACAAAACTCTATGCAATCTACTAAAAAAGGTGGTGTCGAAGTCAAAACGTGATTGGCAAGAGAGGATGGAAGAAGCACTGTGGGCATACAGAACTACATACCGTACACCAACACAAAGCACTCCATACTCACTGGTTTACGGGGTTGAAGCAGTCTTGCCTCTTGAACGCCAAATACCTTCTCTAAGGTTAGCTATCCAAGAAGGTCTTACAAACGAGGATAATGTAAAGTTGCGGTTGGCAGAGTTAGAAGCTCTCGATGAGAAGAGATTGCAGGCCCAACAAAGTTTAGAATGCTATCAAGCTCGAATTTCTAGAGCTTTCAAAAAGAGGGTAAGGATTCGCTCATTTCAGGTTGGTGACAAGGTGTTGGCAGTTCGTAGACCTATCATCATTACAAGGAAAACTGGGCACAAGTTTACTCCAAAATGGGATGGACCTTACGTGGTACAAGAAGCATACTCAGGAGGTGCTTACAAGCTAATTGATGAAGATGGTGTGTGAGTTGGCCCTATTAACGGGAAATTCTTAAAGATCTATCATCCCTAAGCACACGGACTACGTAATGAATGATATCCACAAAAAATGCAGCACGTGGTTAAACTGCTAATGCATCTCGCTTGTCTATGAGTGGGCCCAAGTCATAGACTCTCTTGACCCGCACGAGCTTAAACTGTGTACGGTAAACTCCTGGCCCGCATGAGTTTAAACTGTGAACGGCCCTACCTATTCAAATGGTCCTTTGAACTACGTTTGACTTGATCTCCTTCGCAGGAGTACGTAGGCAGCTTAGAAACACCTCATCTTCTAAGTTCAGTCATAACTAAAATAAACCCCTTTGTGTCCCTTTTATGTCACGTTTGTTCGAATAATGTAGATGTATTGGAGATGGGTCATCTCTGTTCACGTTGTAATTACGGGTGAATTCTTTTGTCAGATTTCTATTAGAGTGACTCATTTGGGTTTAGACTTAGTTGCTTCTGTTCATGCTGAAGTTCAATTATTCGCAAGTATTGTTGAAAAGATAAGAGAATTCAAGTCGTATTCAAGTCTTGTTTCCAAGTATAAAACTCATGCGTTATACAAAAAAAAATCTAAGCAAAAAAATAAATAAAAAAAAAAATCTAAAGTATTCTAAAGCTCATGAGATCTTCTTTGTACGCTTCCAGCTCTCTTTTGATTGAAGTAAGCTTTTCTTCATCTTCATCTGTCAACGTGGGGCAGTCTCAAATACGTTTAACTTCATCCTCAGCGGTGGTCATGGCCTTTTGCGATGCGTTTTGTTGTTCTTGAGCCTTCGTCACACGGTCTTGGAGTTCCGGGTTCTTGGCTTCAATCTCCTTCAACTCTTCCTGTGCATCCTTTATCGTTTTCTCCAGAAGGGCTTTTCGATCGGCGGCGTCTTCGAGGGTTTTCTGTTCGTCAAGAAAAAGCGCTTCGGTTTGAGAACACTTCTTTTGAGCTTCTATAAGGACACCTTGCGTTAGAACTAGCTTCGCGGCTTGGGTTTCAACGGGCAGTGCATTCGAGAGCTGCGACCGCGCCCGATCGTAATCTTTGGCTTTGTTAAAGAACTCGGCCACTCGTCTCTTCAATATTGATAGGTCCACCCCATCCCGTCCCATTTCTTGGAGTTGTCTTTCAACGCTTCCTTGGAAAGAAGAAATTCTTTTAGCTGGAATCTCATTGAGCTTCCTGCAGATACTACTCCAAACTCCCGCAATGGAAGCCATGTATTGTGATATAAACGACTCCTCGCCGGGGAAGATAGAGGCTTGGGACGGCTCTGGCTGCGTCTCCTGAGGAGTTGTGTTCAAGGGCAACGTCGACTGGTGGGATTCTATCTCGAGGTCAAGGGTATTAGAGCGTCCGCCACTTTGTCCCATTGAAGATTGGTGATTTGATGACTGGACATCGTTGCTAACCTGTGGCTCGGCAGGATCCTGTAAGAAGTAGTGCATGTACGTTAACGAAGGCCAAAATTCGACGATATACAAAACGGAAGAATTTGGGGAAGTATCTTAACCTGGTTCAATGGTCTCCCTCTAGGCCGTTTCCAACAGCGATCTTGGTCGTCATCACTACCAGCATCCTCGTCCGAGCTTCGCTGCCTCGCTTGCTCCTCCCTGCTCCTTCGAACGGCATGTCCTGAGGCTCTATCCCGAGATGACATGTCCTCTTGTGCAGGTGTTTTTTTTGTTCCTTGAGGTTGTCAATTGGTCTCTTTGTTCTTGAGTTCCTTCCTCGCCAACAGGTACGTTTGGGTTTCCGTTAACGGCTATGTCTGTGAAATGATTCTCGAGAAGGTTTGCACTCACATCGATCAACCAGGCCCTGTACTCGTTCGAAAAATGCTTCTTTGGAGCAGCCGGGCTCATGGGAAATGTCGCCCTGGATTGGGAGTTGATATTATCATATTGGCGATGAAGCCGGAATCCTTCGGTGAGTGAAGCATAACGGACATCCTTCGCCAACAGGCCGGGGGCATACGCTTGATAGAATCCAAATTGACGACTGAAGCGATGCGGCATGTAAGGCTCAGCTTTGCATTGAGACCCTTGGCACAAAACGAGGAAGCTGGGGCGCAAACATATGAAATACTCAAAGTCTTCCCTACTCCCTCTACGGTCGTCGTAAAAGATAAAATCTCTACTATCCTTGCGGGAGTTGCAGAGCCAAGAAACGTCCCCTTTGAATATCTTCTTACGGGCATCCATCTCGGTGTAATACCTTGCACCACCTTCTCCAGAATTAGTGACCATCTTTGGGTTTGCTAACGTGAGGCTGGGGGTCTTAAAGTGGGTTTGGCAGTAAGTTGCTAGCCAGCTGTACACATAATGGATTGGAAAAAGGATCTCCTATTTGACCAGGAGAGTGGGATTTCGAGATTGAGTTTAAACCAGAATAAATACTAGCAAGTACTGGAGCCGCAAGACATATCTTATCTCCTCTAGCCATCATGCATGCTATCTTGAAAGTCTCTAGGCGAATGGTTCTTGTTGGTGTACCTGGTAGGACAAACACGCAAAGCCAACAAGATAAAAACGCGGCCAAGTAAGCTTCCTTTTCGAAACGCCAGGAGATGCCTAGTTCGAGAAAGGGCGTCCTGCTCACATCTAACCACCTGATGGATTTGTTAAGTTCTCCGCTTGGGCTGTGGGTATTCTTTGGCCGGGATTTCCTGTCCTTTTGAGATGCAGGTGGAAGAGCGGGATGTGTTCGCGGTTTTCTGCACCAGAAGATCCACCGCGATGCTTGAACAAAGGGGGTGCCACCCTCTTGCTGGTGTAAAAGATAAAAGGCCTCGAATAAGCTTGCACAACATCTGTTTGGGCCCCTTTTTAGGTCCAGGGCACTCGGGATGTGTTCGTCGTAAATGCCGCCGGACAGTGGTAGTCCCCCAAGAACGTGCAAATCCCGAGGCGATATGCTCACCTCACCAGACGAGGTGATCAGGGTGTTGGTTCGCGGGCACCATGCTTCGCAGAAGGCTTTGACAATGTTGATGTTACGGTCATATGTAAATAATGACGCAAACACAGCATCATATATCTTCCCCTCCTTTAAGGTGTCGTGGGAGAAGTGAAGCGTTTCTTCAACCCACTCCCAATATCCTTTTAGAAAAGTGAATTCGCCCTCGAAGTCTATGTCTTGGCCCCACGAGACCTCAGCATTAAGTATACGATGCCCCAGTGTAGGAAGGGCGTCTTTGGAAGGTTGGTGTTGCATTCCGGGTAGCAAGGTCCACACCTTGGATGGCGGGCATTCGTACTCGGGGGTCCAGTTACTCGCATGATACGACACCGTGAGCTTTGGCGGGTCACTTAGTACTATGGGTGGGTTAACCTTCAGTATGACTTGATGATCACTATTTCTGCTCGATATAACCATGACATCTTGCCCGTTACGTCGTTGATCTTGAAAGTACACCATCTTGAATGTGTCAAAGTCGAAAAGTCGCTGCAAAATAATAATAATAATAATAATAATAACTATGATATATTATGCACAAATGTATAGCATATACATAACACAAAATTAAATTGACGAATCATATATATATGGCAAATTTTTTTGGACAATGGTCCACACAATTTTATGGACCATGATCCACGCAATAATGGTTGTATACATATACTACATGTGGACTACATATGTTAATACATTGTATACGTATATACACAATATTATATAATTATTATTGTTATTATTATTATTAGTACTATCATTATTATTAGTAATGTTATTATTATTATATTATTATTATTATATTAATATTACTATTGAAATATCAAAAAGAAACAAAAGAAACAAAAAAAAAAAAAAAACGCAAAAAGCAAATAAAAGAGATAAGGAAAATACGAAACAGAAAAGAAAGAAAGCAAAAAAAAAAAAAAAAAAAAAAGACTAGAAAACGGAAAAAAAAAAAACGAAGAGGAATGGAGAAAAGCTTCTGCAGCTCTGTACGCATCATCTTCATCTTGCAGCATGTGTTGTCTATTCCGTCAACATATTTAATCAAGTCTCTCATCTGGCTACGCATGTGTTGTCTATTCCGTCAAAATATCTCAACTCTCTCATCTTTAAAGGAGAAGAGCCAAAATAGAAAAGCAGTCTCCATTGCGGCGACGATCGGCAGTAGCTTCTTTCATCTCCGTCTTCTCCCAACCTGTGCGGCGACGATCGGCATCCGGCAGTAGCAGAGATCAATGTCCATGGTTCCTGGTCTCGCAGCGTCAGTTCCCGGTGGCAAAAAAAAAAAAAAAAAAAAAAAGGCTCCAGTGATAAGCTAACTCCGGTGGTGAACTCCAAGAGCAGAGCTTCTGCGATGGCGATCTAACGGCGTTTTCCGCGAGGAACTCCAGCGAAGGCAGCACGGCCTTCAGCGACCTCTGGATGGGGGGCTGAGTAGCGTCCGGCGGCGGCGGTCTAAATATCGTCTATGAATGAAGCTTTCCCTGAGTTGTGGTGGTGACCCGGCAGCATTGATAGCGAACAGAATCCGGCGGGCAGCAGTCCGACAACCCCCTAAAAAACAAAAAGAAAAAAACCTCCCGCAACAGCCACGGTGAAGAGACAAAGTGTGAACGACGTTTGGTTGCAGTCCAAGGCTCCAACAGCAGCGACTTCAACAACGCCGGCGGGCAATTTCGGCGACCCTCAACAGATGGAAACTGCGGCAGATAGTTTGCAGAAAAAAAAATACAGAGGAAAAAGGAAAAAATCCTTGAAGCAGCTGTCAGTTCACTTCCAGCTTCGTTTATGTTGCTCTGTTCCTTCTCATTCTTGTATTACGACCATATGTATCATCGTTTCTGCAAAAGACAGTATATATAAAGAAAGGAAAAAGGATAATATACCTTATTGAATGGCAGAGTTCCAGTGATTAGCTCCTCACTTCCTTCTCAGTTTCCTTTGTGTTTGTAAAGATTGGAGAGTTGAGGTAGGTATTTATAGTGCCCGGCGAAGGGATTGGAATTAGAGTTGGACTCTATAATCCTAACATGATCGATACAATTCTGCAAACGTGCGAGGAAGCAGTTATGCTGCTAGAATCACGGGTGGAATAGTGTGCATTTGGTTAGAGTTAGGATTCAGGCAGACCTATCCTAATCAAGATGGATTTCGGCTTGGGTTTGAGATGGAAAAATTATATGGGCTTGGGCGTAGTATAAGTGGGTTTGTGGAATTAAAATATATTGCGCCAGTCTGATCTTTTGTGATAAAAAAGATGACTTTGGGTTCATGAAGTATTCAGGCAAGTGTTTGGGCTTATGGATTAAGATGCATTAACCATTTACATCATAAAATTATTTTAGACTCAAGAAATATTATGCACGTGTTTTGGGCTCAGGAAATTAAAATGTACCACGATGAAGTTAAAGGATCATTTGTTGAGTTTCGAGACTCCCTCGTTCCAAGCATTACAAGCAGCATGTCCCGACAAGTCTCGAGGGGGCAATTTGTAGACACCGAAAATTTGAACGCAACAAATGAGCTGATAAATGGTTATTGGACCGACGTCGAGATTAAATGTTGGACCAATTTAATTAATTGGATCACATAAATTAATTTAATTTAATTAGTCCAATTAAGTTTGATTTGGGCCATGGAATTAATTAATTAACTGGTCCAAGCCCATTGCATTTTTGAATTTGAATTTTAAATTATAATTATAATTTAAATATAATATTAATTTTATTATATTTGAATTAGATAATTATAATTTAATTTGAATTTGAATTCGATTATACAATAATGAACCTAGACTTAATTCTGGGCAAGGTTCATTTTCTAGAATATTTAATTAATTAATTAAAGGGGGAGTTTGTTGAGGAATGTTGGTTAGGCTTCTAGTATAAATAGAGCCTTCATTTCATTCCAAAAGACACTTGAAAGCTTGGAGAACTTGAAGACTTAAGGAGTTGAGAGCATTTGAAGAGCTTGAAGGCATTGAAGAACGCTTGAAGTTGAAGGCATTTTTCTTGATTTTGCAGGCAATTTGAATCCATTGCAGGTACTTTGGAGCCTTGCAGAATTGATTGTCTCGAAGATATTAAAGTCTTTTGAAGGCATTTGAGGATCTTAAAGCAGCTTGAATCCATTGCATGTGTTTTGAAACTTTGCAGGGTTGATTACTTCTAAATTCTTGACGCTCGTTGTTGGAAGTTACGCCACTTAAATCCCGGAAGCTACGCCACTTGAATCCCGGAGGCACGCGCCAATTGAATCCCGGAGGCTACGCTATTTGAATCCCGGAGGCACTTCCATAGATAACGTCAGTGAAGAATCAGAGGACTAGACAGAGATTTTGTACCTGCATTGAATTATACACACACTGTACAAGAAATTTTATGAATATATACAAAGTTTACTTTTTTGTGTTTACAGGTCTATTGAAGTCTAGTCCATGAGAGGCTTCGGGAGGCTCAAAGCCAAATCTGGAACCAGCTCAAGGGGGCCCTAGGCTAGGACACGCTCTTTATTGATTGGGCTATTCCTAGGCCCCCTCTAAGAGCATTCACATCAATAAATTTGAGTGGAATTATTTATAAATGTGGGGTAGGATTATTTCACAATCGTTATGTTATGGACCCTTGTCCAACATATATTGTGGACACAGATTGAAACGGCGACATTTCAATGTAATGCATTAACGGTGCCGTAAGTGGCACCGTTATCTTCCACCAATCATCTTTTTTTTTTTTATTTAAATTTCAGAACCCGACTTTTGTCACGATTAAGCATCCATTTTCGCGGGTTTCCTGTCGATCAAGCTTCCATTTCTTCTTCGCAAAAAGCTCGGTTATGAATGTAGAGTTATAACATTATGAACATATAGTTCAGACATTATGAATGTGGAACTCTGTAATTTGCAAATTGTGAATGTAGAGTTATAAGATTATGAATGTAGAGTTATAACATTATGAACATACAGTTCAGACATTATGAATGTGGAACTCTGTAATTTTCAAATTGTGAAAATCGAGATATAAGATTATGAATGTAGAGTTATAACATTATGAACATACAATTCAAACATTATGAATTTACAGTTAGAGAATTATGAATGTACAATTATGGAATTATGAATGTACAGTTATGGGATTATGAATGTACAATTATGGGATTATGAACACAGAGCTCTGCCTGCCAAACAAACGAATAACGCCATTAACGGCGAAACAAAATCAAATTATTATTTTTAATTGGAATGCCGCCGTTTTCACTTAAAACGACGACGTTTTGGACTCGTGTCCACAATGCATGGTGGACACGAGTCCACAGCATAATTTGCGGTTATTTCATGGGTTCATCCTCCTGCAAGAACATAAATAGTGTCATAATTTAAAATTTTAAAAAAATAAAAATGAAAGACAGGTGCGCGTTTGCGCCCACAGCGGACGCGTGTTCCACATTTTTCATTTTTAATGTCAGAATTTATTTAATTTTTTCTTTTTATTTTTCACCTACATTTTTATCTCTTTCCTAATCACACTTACAAAACCCCTCAAAAATCACAACGGAGATCAACTACTAAGGATGCTCTGATCTAAACAATCGTTATATCGTGGACCACTGTGGATCTTGGTCCAATACACAGAATTCATTTTCATAATGTACAAAATTTATGTTCATAATACACATATATATATAAACACGATATTATGAACACGGATTCCGTGTATTATATAGCTGAGAACACATAAACACTTAACATAATGCACAGAATTCATGTTCATTATATTGTGTTTACGTGTATGTGTATTATGAACATGAATTCTGTACATTATGAACATGAATTATGTACATTATAAACATGAATTCTGTGTATTATGAAGTCAAATTCTGTGTATTGGACCAGAGTTCACAATGTACTATGGACCTTGATCCACGATATAAATTGCCCCCTCTAAGGGGGGCTCGTTTGTTGTTAACGTGATATATCCATAATTTCTAAGCTGTAGATTCATAATTTCTATACTGTAGATTCATAATTTCTATATTTATACTATAGATTCATAATTTCTATACTGTAGATTCATAATTTCTGTACTATAGATTCATAATTTCTATACTGTAGATTCATAATTTCTGTACTGTAGATTCATAATATCTGTAACAACAAATGAAAAAAAAAATTTTGAATCTACGTTTTCAAAAAAAAAAAAAATATAAATCTACAGTATAGAAATTATGGATCTATCCCTGTGTTCACCATGCGTATGGTGAACACGTTTCCACAACCTAATTTACCTGCACAAGCGCGACCAAGTCCAAGATATGGTCACCTTTAATTGTGAATATTAATAATATTTATTTGAGTGATGAGGAAAACTAAGTATATGAGAGTGTGGTGGGATAGTAGATAGGGATAAGTCCTATGTTATGATGGAGGATAGGGTTGACCTATAGAAGGTAAAGTAAGCAATGATTTAACTAATGTAGTTGTATTGGTAAATTATTTTTACACACGCCGCGCGAATGAATTAATGTTCAATATTTATATTTAAATAAATATTTAAAAATATATCAATACGGCATTATATAAGAGAAGTTCATGCATAAATAATTGAATAAATGTCAGATTTATTTTTTTAAATATGTAACTAAATGTATATGAGTGACGAGGGAAACTCAATATCTGAGAGTGTGGTGGGATAGTAGATAGGGATAAGTCGTATGTTATGATGGAGGTTAGGGTTGACCTATAGAAGGTCAAGTAAGCAATGATTATAATTAACGTAGTTGTATTGGTAAATATGTAGCTAAGTGGTGATAGACTTACCACTATTATTAGACAGATTATTCACGATACAATATTACCACTATTTGTTTTATATGACTTTTACATTATATATATATATATATATATATATATATATATATATATATATATATATATAGTCGCGTTGATACAACCCTGAGGTTGTATGGGTTGCTCTTTTTCGAGTCAAGAGCCAAACTCCATGACTGTGCTTCGAGTGGCAGCCAAACTCCTAATGACTATACTTTGAGTGATAGTCTAACTCCCATAATGTCTCCAGACATTCATAAATATATTCTTCATTCCTATTTTCCAAATACACATATAGCTATATATATATATATATATATATATATATACAGGATCATAGAAACCATCCACTACCTCGGTATCCCACTACTTATAACTACCCATTATTCCACTATAAACTAAACCACCACCATTAATAATAATAATAATAATAATAATAATAATAATAATAATAATAATAACAATATTGCAGCTGGTTGTATCATTTCCATGCCCGTCAAAATCACCTTGTCCTCAAGGTGATGGTACACAATGGTTGATTGTATCATTGCCATGCCCATCAAAGTCACCTTGTCCTCAAGGTGATAATTAATCAGAAATAGCTCCAAAAGCTTGAATAACTCTGCTTCAGTACCCAACGTGATGTACGTAAATTATGGCCACCTAGCTTCAATTCCTCCATTTTATGTTCATGTTGCCTTGCAAGAATCGACCGAAGTTGTAGCAAAACATGCTTTGCTAGGTACTCCAATGTAATTGTGGGATATGCAAGAGAGTACGAGTGATACTGTATTGGTGTGGAAACTGTATGGAACTTGATATCTTCTTGAAGCTGCTATGCAAATCCACGACTCAATAAGTGTTACTCTGTTTATGGTTTTTCTTTCTTTCTTTCTTTTTTTTTTTTTTTTTTTTTTTGCAAGCCTGAAAATAATTTTTTCAGGTTGATACTCTCAACAAGAGCACCAATTGATACAACCCTGAGGTTGTATGAGTTGCTCTTCTTCGAGTCAAGAGCCAAACTCCATGGCTGTGCTTCGAGTGGCAGCCAAACTCCATGCAGGGTTGTATCAGGTACTTTCATTGAGAGAACTAACCTGAAAAAATTATTTTCAGGCTTGAAAAAAAAACAGAAAAGAGAAAAAGAGAAACAATAAACAGAGTTGTTGTACCTGTGGATTTGCTATGATATATATTGATCCACGGAGTTAGCAAAACTGAAATCTCAAAATGCCATTGGGAGAATACTACTGCAGTTATTGCTAAAAAAGAATTAGCATTGAGAAGCATGATTGACATTCAAATGATGCAATAATGGGAATTTCATGGACCTGGGATCGTGAACAGACCCCACAACGGATTCTGCAGAGGAGAAGCCTCCACTGCTTAAGCAACGTGAATAAGCAGGAGCAATTGCATGCAGTATGATTCAGCAGATGCAGGAGGTGGAAGAAAATGGCTGATCTTTAATTTGATTATCACCTTGAGGACAAGGTGATTTTGATGGCCGGGAAAATGATACAACCACTAGAGCTGCTGTACTATTATTATTATTATTATTATTATTATTATTATTAGTGGTGGTGGTTTAGTTTATAGTGGAATAATGGGTAGTTATAAGTAGTGAGACACAGGGGTAGTGGATAGTTTCTATGATCCTGTATATATACATAGCTATATGTGTATTTGGGGAATATCAATGAATGAAGAATATATTTATGAATGTCTGGAGACATTATGGGAGTTAGACTATCACTCGAAGTATAGTCAATGGGAGTTTGGCTGCCACTCGAAGCACAGCCATGGAGTTTGGCTCTTGACTCGAAGAAGAGCAACCCATACAACCTCAGGGTTGTATCACGCGTTCAGGTGCGGTGAGACCCTCCCGTGCGGTCGTGCGGCGGTTTTCAGAATACATATATGTATTATGAAAACCACCGCACGGAAGGGTTTCGTCGTATTTGAACTTTTTCATATATATATATATATATATATATATATATATATATATATATATATATATATATATATATATATATATATATATATATATATATTTGAATCCAGTGAGACCACCCCAATAAGGTGAGATCATGAGATCTCATCTCATCCATTGATAAAGTTTCTATAAATGGATAGAATTGAAAGTCAAACAACAATTAAATAAGGATAGATTTGAAAGACAAGGATGAAAGAGTAATTGTATTTGGTTTTTAATTTTGGTTATATTTAAAATAGAATCTTTACAAGAATATTAGGGAACCTATCAATAGTAATAATTAATTATATTTTGTACATCTTTAATTTTAAATTATGAGGAATTTTACGGTGGTGTGTGCGTGGGTGTGGAATGGTGTGTGTGTTTTACTGTAACAGGGCTCGTACACCATGGCGTGCTGGTTTTTATCATAAAATTATGCGTTTTGGTCTGTGCGTTTCGTGATACAGGCATGTGCATTTTGGTTTGTGTGTTACTAGTTTCGGGTGTGTGTGAAACGTATCCAAAAGAAAATAAAAATATACGAATCTAATTTGAGTAACGATGTTTGAATTTCGAGTAAATAATCAGTGCGTAGTAGATATAATATTGTGCTTGTTGTGTGTTTTTTTTTTAATTGTGGGGAATTTTACGGTGGTGTGTGCGCGGGTGTGGTGGCGTGTGCAGTTTTCTGTAATAGGAGGTGTACACCATGGCAAAATATAAAACGCACACACCATTCCACACCCACGCACACACCACCGTAATAGGGTCCCTAATAACACGCACACTGTTATTTAGAGTCAACGTTTTCGGTGTGTGCAATATTATGAAAACAATATCATTACTACTTTTGTGGGCAACTTCAGCTATTATGGCTGTTTGCCAAACCACATGTTTTGCACGTACGTTTTTTTTTAACCTGTTCCATCATCGTCACCTTCTTAGCTGATTTCATTTGCTTGCCAGATCCTTTATTCTTTGACACTGTTTTGGTAAAAATCATGTTGAAAAAATCACTAGGCGCCCTCTAGGTGACTGGGACCACCTAGGGCGCCTAGAGCACCTAGGCGGGCGCCTAGGCGCGATTTTTACAACACTGGTAAAAATACAAAAAAAAAAAAAAAAAAAAAAACAAAAATTTCAAAGCCCCCATCCATAAAATTTGCACACGTCATATCACATACACGCGCACACCATCTTAAAATAAATGTTAACATTGCTTATGCATTCTTGAAATAAGTTTTAGCATAACAAAAAACTTGGATCATTCATGCTCACACTTAGTAACAATTATTTTTAAACAAAAACCAAAATTCAACAAATAAAAAAAACTTATAATAACACCATCATGTCAAGACCGCATTTCAATAACTCGCACACGCTAATGTACATATACGCGCACACCACTGAACATTACCAATTCAGTGCACAAAAAGCCAAGGAATAATACACTTATAATCTTTTTCTTAAAAACAATACATATACAAAAATTCACACACACAACTAATATTAATGTTTGTTTTTAAAAAAATTAATAGCAATGCCCCCATCCCTAAAGTTTGCACACGCCGAAGCACATATTCACACACACCACCGTAAGTTCTACTCCGGTGTCCAAAAAAAAAAAAAAAACACATATTACTCTTACAATCTCCTTTCGTAAACATATATGAATTCTCGCACACACATATAAACTATTTTCGTAAAAATACAAAAAAAACAAAAATCAAAACCCCCATCCATAAGATTTGCACACGCCATATCACATACACGCACACACTGTCGTACATAATCAACTAAAAACACATTACATATGCACATACCAGTATTTTCTTTATTTTTTTTTATCAGCTCTCTATATTACTAGTTGTTACCTTTGATATTCTACCTAATATTATGCTCAAGATTCCAATTTAATCCTAACAAAAAATAAACTCAATACTAAAATTACTTTTTAATCCTTATGCTTTAAAAATATCCTTAATTAATTAGTTTAAAAGAATCTTTCAATCTCAACCATCCATTAGGAATGTGTTAATGGATGTGATGAGATCTCATGATCTCATGTATAATGGTGGTCTTACTGGATCCGAAGCCGCTCTTTTATATAGGATCCAACGAGAACAATAAATCTAAGAATAATTTTATTATTGATCAATTCATGATGATGTCACATTTCATACACACTTTCATTCACTTACATTTCATGCGTTTCATATTAGCCTTATGTTTGTTTATCTTATGCCAATTAATAGTAGTAGTACCTAATATATGTATATATATTTTACATACGTAATATATATTAACTAATATATATTTGCATGCACTATACGTAAAATACACACACACACACACACAAACACACACACACACACACACACACACACACACACATATATATATATATATATATATATATATATATATATATATATATATATATAGAGTTGCATTCAAATACAAACCCCTTTAAAATACAAACTCCCCTTAAAATACAAACTTGAGCTCGTGCACACATTAACATACTTACATGCACACATGGCGTACTGCCAACAATTTCTGGGATTAGCACGTGCACACATTAACATACTTACATGCACACAGCGCGTAGGAGGAAAAATCACAACCATCCATCAAAGCTCATGCACACATTAACATACTTACATGCACACAGCGCGTAGGAGGAAAAAATCAGGACCGTCCAATACCACCATCTAACGGCGTCAAATTGTCCACATGTTTGTATTTTAAGATGTGTTTTTATCTGAATGTAATTCTATAATATATATATATATATATATATATATATATATATATATATATATATATATATATATATATATATATTAAGTATAGTAATATATACATATATTTATATAGTACTATATTGACAATCTCTCCCCCTTTGGCATATGTTGATCAAACAAACATATACAACAAGCTCTCCCCCTTAATTCATATCATGTGCCTCCCCCTTTTGATTAGGGGTGTAAATGAGTCGAGCCGAGCTCGAGCTTGGGTTGGCTTGAGCTTGAGCTCGTTAAGGAAGGCTCGGCTCGAGCTCGATCGAGCTCAACAACTGATGCTCGAGCTCGAGCTCGGCAATTTTCGAGCAGCTCGATTGTTCGAGCTCGAGTTCTAGCTCGATTTTGGGTTCGAGTTCGGGCTTGATTTAGACCTCAAATTTGACCTGTTTGATTTTAAATTCATGTTCTAATTAAAAATAAACTACTTTGTTTTATCCATACATAATTGGTAGTTGTCAGCTAAGTAAATTGACAAAGACCGGAGACTACTCGACTGTCTTCGTGTCTCGTCTTCTGTCGGCTGAGTGCCTGAGCTAAGGCATGGGGAATGGGGAGTTGGGGAAGCGATAGAAGATTAGAAGGTTTGAAATTTAATTATTATTATTATTATTATTATTATTATTATTATTATTATTATTATTATTATTATTATTATTATTATTATTATATATAAGGCTCGCGAGCGGCTCGACGAGCCACGAGCCTAGAATAATTAGGCTCGGCTCGAGCTCGATTATTAAACGAGCCGCTCGAGTTCGGCTCGAGCTCGAGGCGAGCTTTGATCGAGCTGCTCGCGAGCGGCTCACGAGCAGCTGCTCATTTACACCCCTACTTTTGATAAACATCAGCCAAAGGTAACGTAACCATAGCAGCAAGTATTGAACAATGCAAGAAAAATTCAGTTAAGACCATGCAATTGATAAAATGTAGAAAGAAAATGAAATTGGAGAGGTTTACAATGAGAGTATAGGAGAGGTAAATCAACATTGGAAAGCTTTCACACCGGACTCTTCTCAGGTCCTTGTGGATCCATATTAAGTATCGGGTAGCCATCTTCTAGGTATTCAGTGGAGAGGTTTACAATGGAAGTATATGAGAGGTATATCAACACCAGAAAGCTTTCACACCAGACTCTTCTCAGGTCCTTGTGGATCCATATTAAGTACCGAGTAGCCCTCTTCCAGTTAACCAGTTTAAGGAGCACTTAACACTAGATAGCTTTCACTCCGGGCTGTTCTAGGATTCTGTAGAGCCGTATCTGACACTGTGTAGCCCTTTTCTAGGTAAGTATTTCAGACATGCTAATGAAGTGCGTTACATTAGACAACTTTCACTCCGGGCTGTTCTAAGGTCCTTTTTTGAACCGTAGCAGACACCGGCCGGGTAGCCATCTTCTAGGTAAACAAGATACATATGTACTGGTTTAATGCGCGTGAGAAGGATGGAGCAAAAATATAACGACTTACAAAGTTCAAGTACATGTAATATGTGTAGCTGGAGTAGAGAAACAGGAACAAATGATTTTCATTAAGCGTGAAATGCGGAGTGGGAAAATGGGCAACAAGCATTTGAATCAGGTCCTCCACAAACTATCAATAACTTGCTCTTGAAGACATACTTGCAAATTGAACAACACTACTACTGAAAGTTAAACATTACCAGTGATCTCAATAGAACTGATTCGATGAAGAGCTCGCGGATCCAGAAGAAGTGTCATCATTTCACACAGGGTTGTGCCCATCACTATTCACAGTACCAAAACACTTCAGTTTTAACAGAAGACTTCGAACCTGAACTTCCCGATTAACCAATTTCTTTCGCTGATGAGAAAGTAGACATAGCTCCTTTTGCTGGAACTCAATGCCTAATTCTGTAGCATTTGCATTTGATGAGGGACCCGCATGATCAGCAAACTCTGGCACATCTAGGTCATTAAAATGTGATCATATGAGAAGGCGTTGATCGACCTTTACAAGTGAGGCTTCACAAAACTCAGATTGTCCCTTTATATAACTCTTCATCACTTAGTAAGCCATAACACAACGGCATTTTGTTTTCATTAAAAACCCTCTCTTTTTTTGTTTGTTTGTTTATTTTTGTTTTTGTTTGTGTTTTTTTTTTTTTTTTGTTTTTTGTTCTTTTGTTTTCCTTTTTTTTTGTTTTTTTTTTTGTTTTTTTTTTTGTTTTTTTTGTTTTTTTTTTTTTTTTTTTGTAAAATAGACAAAACAAACAAAAATAGAATTTTGATAGAAATAAAATCCTAAGCTAGTGGGAATTTGAATAAAACAAAGACTTAGTTTTGTCCTCTCCCTTTTTTTTTTTAAAAATAAAAAAAAAAGTAATAGTTATACACTAAAAAGAAGTGGTAAATTGAAGAAAAAAGAAAAACCAAAAAAAAAATGAAAAAAAATTAAGCAACGAAAAAAAAAAACTTTTTTTAACTGAAAAAAAAATCATTTCGTTGTCAAGTAAGTTTGCTTGGGTCGCCATACTTGTCGTGGTTTGTTTTGTCCGCAACGCCTTCAACCATGTCCTTTCATGTTACACCTGAAACAGATTTTGTTAAAAAAATTATTCACATGCTTTTTCACATCTGTGTTTCTCCTTGGCCTTTTTCTTGGCAACCATGCTTGTTGTTGATTTCCTTGTCCGCTTGTGAAGCCTAGACCTACTTTGTTGTGATTATTCCCTCCTGACTGAAGAATTTCATTTAGACTCTTGGTGCGTGTGCTCAACATTCTCACACATTTTTTAAAATTTTCCAATTCCTTTTGCAGGTATTTTCATTTGAAACTCTAGCATCCAAGTCAGCCATAAGTTTTCCTACTGTGGATTTTAGAGCTGAGTTTTCCAATTCTAAGAATTCAACATTCTTAATTAACAAGAGATTCAGCTTACTTGCCTTACACCAGTTCTTGTACTTATCTCTATATTCTTCAGCTAGGTCAACATCTTCATCGTCAGTTTGTATCTCTTCATCTACCTCATGTGTAAGGTCAACATCCTCATTGTTAGTTTATATCTCTTCATCTGCCTCATGTGTAAGGTCAACATCCTCATCGTTAGTCTGTATCTCTTCAGCTACCTCATGTGTTTCTGGTGTGGTAGGTTGCATATGATTTGAGTTTCTCCCTACCTCATTATCTTCCACAACTTCGTTTGCAATTTTGAAGAACTTCTCGTAGTTTGCACGTCCTTCCACATCATCAGCGTGACACAAGCAGCCATAGAATGCAACAAAATTGCTTGTCTATTGTTCTACCTGTTCATCATTATCAGAATCTTCAAAATCACTCCAAGTGTGTAGGATTTCTTATCTTTGTTATTTCCACAGTCCGCTGCAATGTGTCCAGAGCCTTCACATTCATAGCATTGAACGCCCTTGAGCTTAAACTCTTGATTAGGACCTTTTTGCTTCTAAATACTTCCAGTTCCACCTCCTTTGCTACTTGTTTTCATCTTTCCTTGTCCCTAGGCTTTAGGGATGGCAACGGGGCAGGGCGGGGAGTATACTCCCCGTCCCCGTCCCTGTCCCCGGCGGGGAATTGAAAATACTCGCCATCCTCGTCCCCGCGGGGAATTAAGCGGGGACGGGGATTCCCCATTCCCAATTCCCCATCAACTCCTAGTCAAAATGTTAAATAACTGTAATTTTTAATAATTAATTTTTTTTTAATCTAATTCCTAGTTTTAAATTTTAAAATACTAAGTCTATAAATAAATAAATAAATAAATAAATAAATAAAAATATATATATATATATATATATATATATATATATATATATATATATATATATATATATATATATATATATATATATATATATATATATATATATATAAGTACTAGCAGTACAGGGTGGCAAATTATTGTTTGGACCATGGTCCACACAATGTTATGTGAACCATAACAAAAAGTACATTTTTAATATACTAAATGTACATCATTTTTATACTGAATGTACATTATACAATATAATGTACACTCAGAATAAAAATAATGTATATCCCTTGTATACAATATACATTATTTTTGTACTAAATGTACATTATTTTATAGTAGACAAAATATGGTACACACAACTTGTGTGGACCATGGTCCACACAATAATGATTGGTACAGTGTAGTATTAATATATGTAATCATATATTACATAACTAATATAAGTTGCAGTAATGTACTGTATTATATATAGAGTGTGAGGGAATGAACTGTACCTTTATTGATGTAAACTACCAGCTATATATAATACATAGAGGAGAGTAAATAGCAGGAAGTTACAAAAACTATTCAAACATAACTATTCTGCATGAACATAAATAGAACAAATAATAATTGAATATAACACTAGCCACATATAGGCTTAACACGCCCTCACAAGATGGGGGATCCGTCGGAGACTCCAATCTTGGACCGGAGCTGAAGAAAAAGGCGATGACTTAGTGGCTTAGTGAGAAGATAAACCAGTTGAGCAGAAGAAGAAACGTGCTGCACAATCAGCAAACCATTTGTAACCAAATCCCGAACAAAGAAGTAATCCAAGGTAAGATGTTTCATTGGTGAATGAAACACGAGATTCTTACAAACATATGTGGAGCTTAAGTTGTCACAAAATTGTACCAGAGACTCAACAAGCGCCAATTTTAACTCTTGCAATAGATTTTTGACCCAGAGGACCTCAGCTGCTGCATTCGCCAGAGCCCGATACTCAGCTTCTGTAGACGACCGTGAGACAGACTTCTAGCTCGTAGACTTCCAAGAAATTAGATTATTGCCCAGGTACACTAGATACGCGGTAGTGGAACGGCCAGCAGTGGTACACCCACCCCAATTTGAATCGGTATACACCCACCCCAATTTGAATCGGTATACACCCACAACGAAAGGGGCGGACCTGCTCGGAGGAACAAACCATGACAAACCGTTCCTTTGAGATAATGCAACATACATTTAGCGGCTTGCCAATGTAACTCCTAGGGTGCATGCATGAACTGCGAGAGCCTGTTGACCGCATCCAGTGTAACATCCGGACGTGTGATTACCAAATACTGCATTAGACCAAGCAAGCAAAGAAATTGAGTGGCACCAGTCGCAGTGTAAGATGATTGGAGCGGGACCAAGTTCTTTGAAGCAGCCATCGGTGTTGAAACATCCTTTACACCATCCATTTGAAACTGCGTCAGTATGCTAGTAATATACTGGCTCTGTGATAAGAAAACTCCCTCACCAGTAGGAACGACATCCACACCCAGTAAATGATGTAAGGTACCAAGGTCTTTGAGAGCAAATGGTGCTGACATGGACCCCACAAAACGATCAAGCCAAGTAGTATTATTTCCAGTCAACAAAATATCGTCTACGTATACTAAAAAATAGACAATTACACCATGGGCTGAATAAATAAAAAGTGAAGCATCAGCTTGTGAATTAACGAACCCACACCGCTGCGGGAATAATGAGAGCTCCTGGTGCCATGCCCTCGGGGCCTGTTTAAAGCCATATAGAGCTTTTGTGAGTCTGCAGACATGGGTTGGATACAGAGGATCAATGTAACCCGGTGGCTGTTCCATGTAGACCTCCTCACGTAAGGTGCCATGCAGAAATGCATTGTTAATGTCTAGTTGCCGCAAACCCCAACGGTTACTCAACGCGATGGACAGGACCAACCTGATAGTTACAGGTTTCATAACCCTGACTATAGGTCTCAGAGTAATCCCGGCCAGCAGTTTGTAAAAGACCTTTTGCAACAAGGCGAGCCTTGTACTGATCAACTGAGCCATAAGGTTTACGCTTGACACAGTAGACCCATTTACAACCAATCGGGACCCTGACTCCGCGAGGGACCAGGCGCCATGTTTTATTATGGTGAAGTGCGTAAAACTCCCCGTCCACAGCTTTCCTCCACCGAGCATCCTTCAGGGCCTGAGAAACGGTAGAAGGTTCTAAGGTGGGTGGTAGGGGATGGGTTGTAGTCTGGTGGATGACATAGTCAGTGTACCTAGGGTTGGGGCAGTGTGGCCTAGTGGAGCGGCGCAACACATCATGTGGTTGAGACGAATCGGAGGCGATGACTGGCTGTGAGGGTGCGAACTGACCGGGCGGTTCGACGCCGGTAGTAACAGTGGGTGACAAACGAGGCGGAGGGGACGACGGAAAACGGATGGTTTGGGACAAAGAAGACGCGGGACTCCGAGAAGCCTCTGGACTGTTTTCGCCGGAACCTGCAAATGGCAAGGCGGACTACGGTGAGGCAAGTTCCAGTGGGAGAGACGCAGCTGGAGATACAGCAGGAGTGGACGGTGCGGGCATAGCGGAAGGAGGTCCAGACGTCGACTTTGTAGACGACAGGTGTGACTTGAACAAAAGTTGTGGTTGGACGGAAGACTGGCACTTAGTTGCATTATTAGACTTGACCTGGAACTCTCTGGAAGGAAACACATTAGGAACAAAACGAACATGTTGTGATAAATAGACTTGCTTTGAGATATCGAGGCATTTATAAACCGACTGTGTGTTCGAATATCCTAAGAAAATGCATGGTCGTGACCTAGGTTGAAGTTTGTGTGTGTGTGTGTGTGTGTGTGTGTGTGTGTGTGTGTGTGTGTTATAAGGACATAACCAAGGGAAGAACAAACAGCCAAAATGTTGTAATTTATCGTAGTTGGGTGTTTGTTTGAATAGAACTTGATAAGGAGATTGATTACCTAATATCGGCGTTAGAAGTCGATTGATGAGATAGACGACAACCTGAAATGTGTGAGACCAGTATGAGGATGACAAAGAAGCAGCGTGGAGAAGTGACATTCCATTTTTGACAATATGCATGTGTCACCGTTCAGCAATGCCATTGTGCTCAGGTGTATGTGGAGGAGTTGTAAAATGCGTAATGCCATGAGCATTGAGCAGTGGTACTAATTTAATAAACTGCCCCCCATTGTCAGAATAAACTGAGACAATTGACAGGCCAAAATATTTCACCACTACCTTTTAAATTGAGGGAATATCAAAGAAACATCAGACTTTTGTTTTAAAGGATATAACTAGATGTATCTAGAAAAGTGATCTACAAATATATAACATAATAAGCAAAATCATCAATCGATTTTTCCGATGTGCCCCATACATCAGTGTAAACAAATTGCAGAGGTCTAGTAATAACAAGAGTGCTTTGGGAAAAAGGTAACTTATGACTTTTGTATACATTGCACGCTGGCAGGAAAACTTATTTAATGATGATATAGATATAGGAACGTTGTAGTGTTGCAACATAAGATGTAACGCCTTATTGGATGGATGGCCAAGACGATGGTTGTAACACCCCACTTTTCTTAAACCTTATTTACAAATACTTAACTTAGAAAGGAATACTAATAAGCATAATAAATTACTAATAAACTTTTAAGAGGTGTCACTGCCACAATCACCATACACGGTGATTGCATAGGCAAGGAAAAGATCAAACAAAGACAGGCTCAACTAACTTTAAACAATCTAGGGGAATAAAACCCCGGTGTCCAGCACCATCAAAACATCTAAATAGGTCTACAACCAAGTCTCAAAATAAACATAAATGCTAAGAGTTTAGACTACAAATAGCACGTACACTAAGCTAATCTAGTTTAACTCTACCGCTCTCAAGAACTAGGCCCACCTAAAAGGGGTTGACAATAAACAAGTAGAAAAAGACCTGTTAGCACGAAGCTAAGTATAATGCCACTCAACCCTGTAAAATACTACAACATATACTTTTGGAAAACATTTGTTTCACACGCTTAGATCAAGTATTTTCAATCACTTAAGCAACATTCAAATATGCTCAACAGGATTTCTATATGCTTGCAACCTAATTATCAAATAAGCATACTTTCTCAATCATTTAGCTCATCAACAATCTCATGCTTTCACATACATATCTTATCATGGCGATATACACTAATCATACTCAAACTGATGGTTAATAATATACTTAAGCTGTAACATCATCATATATCTCAATAAGCAATCTCGTGCTATCATATAACTCAATAAGAAATCTCATGCTATCGTATAACTCAATAAGCAATCTCATGCTATCATATAACTCAATAAGCAATCTCATGCTATCATATAACTCAATAAGCAATCTCATGCTATCATATAACTCAATAAGAAATCTCATGCTATCATATAACTCAATAAGCAATCTCATGCTATCATATAACTCAATAAGTAATCTCATGCTATCATATAACTCAATAAGTAATCTCATGCTATCGTATAACTCATTGAGCAATCTCATGCTATTGTATAACTCAATGCAATAAGATGAACATGATGCTTTAGTATAAGTATAGATAGATATACATATACACTCTTTCTTTGGTAACAAGGAACACTTGTTCAACGGAGGTTTCTTAGAGTCACAATGACTCGCTTTTCTCTTCTTTCTCTAGAGTCACGTTGACTCGCTTTCTTTCTTTACTTTTACTCGTGGGCGAGGTAGGAACTTCACCATAATGTGAACAGGCATATCTGGGGTCGGCATCTAGCCGACCTAATACTCATCTCGCCCACAGAACCACTCTCGTAGTTCTTTTCTCAAACTCTGTGGAATCAGGTATCGTACTTGTCAGTGTGCACACCCCCTGACCGGGATTCCAAGCCCGGCGGGTAGTATCCTACCTAGTAACTCGGAAATATCGACCTCGTTACTTCACATCAAATCGCAATGTCCGTTTCTTTCTTTATTTTCTCTTTTCTTCCGAAAGGACAAAGTCCTAACATGCCTCCAAAACCTCGGATTACTCACACTAGATACAAATAGATATAACTCATGCATTTCAATCTCATGCAACAACTTCACTTATGAAAACTTATGCACATAGTTTCTCAACAACTTCTCTTTACTCACAAATTGGAAATCAAATATCATGCAACTTCTCAATGTAACTAGATAATGATTTTCCAAAATAGATATAGGTTTTTGAAAGGATACTTAGGCTTACTTAGAGCCACTAATGCACTTTAGTTTATGATATGCTAAACATGCTCTTTACTATAAGAAATATCTCAAATTCTCTTTGACTATAAGTCAAGTAAACATTATGCTACTTCATGCTTATCACTTTAATACTTAGCAAAACTTATTAGCAAACACTTAGCAAATATTGATCATGATCTTTAAACTCAAAATGTAATTCATGAACTTATTCACAGTAACTAGAAATCAAGCTCTGTACATTCTACAGTCTCATTTTCTTGGCAAAGCTTCTCAATAAATCACAGTGGATACCTAGGCATGCTTTTTAATCAAATTAGCAAACAATGATCATGCTTCTCAACCAAAATTAATAAATAATGATCATGCTTTTCATTCAAATGGCTAAACTCAACATTTCAAAATCATTCTTCACTGTAAAACAATAACGGTATACTTCAAGCAATTCTACAACACAAAAATCTACTGTAAATTACTAATTTCAACTCCAAATTTAACGAAGTCAAATTCAACTAGTGCGTTGTAACGATCCCGAGTGTCTGAGCCTCAAGGGCCCGCAAGCCCCGGTCCGAACGACACGTAGCTGAGCCACAAAGGGCCCAATCACTGCACTGAATAAATTCGGTTTTAAGAAATTCTGAAATAGCAATTTTTCACTCCGTAAAAATTTTTGCAATGAAATCGGTGTTGAATAAATTATTTTGAGCCACTTTTAAGTAAATTTAACACCGTGATTTATTTTACATCTAAAATCCTAGATTTTCGGGTACAGTGCGTACCAAGTTTTTGACCCAAAAGTCAATCTAGTGAAACTGGAAGAAATCTGAGAAGCCTAAATCAAGTGTTTATCTAAGAATCATTTTTGAGAACTTCATTTTAACCCCAAGCTATTTTAAATCTTGAATTCTAGCCCTTGGTTCATGATGCAAGGTGAACCCTACAATTTTATTTTACATTTTACCCTCAAAACCCTAACTATAAATAATAGTATTTTTCCCTTACTTCACTATTCATTCCAAGAAATCAGCAGCTCTCTCTCGTGTCTCTCTCTACACCTCCCTATCGTCTTCATCTTCTTCATCTTGAAAGCTCCTCTTCTCCAAGCCTTAGTCTAAGATTTGGTAAGCTTCCTCCTCTCTTCCTCCATTCCATCCTCTAGTTTAAGTTGGTAAGATGATGTATTTATGTGGGTTTGTTTGTGTGCTTGTGAGTGGAAATGGTGAAGTTATTGCTATGTTTTGGTTTGGAGAAGGAAGATGAAGGGTGAAGGAGAAGAGCTTAGAAATGGTTTTGGCTAGAACAATGATGCTCAAGGTATAACTCATGGATTCCCAATCTATGTTTTAAGACTCTGTGAAGTCTTTTGTGTTTATTGAATGAGTAGAAATGCTAAGTATTTGAGGTATTTGACCTATTGGGTGATTTATTTGTGCTTGTTGACGAGTTGTTAATGTTTTAGAAGTGTTAGAGTTGTCCAAATTTTCGTCTTACAGGTGAAAGGATTCATCTGGTGCAAGGATTCATCTGGTGCACAGGCAATGTGCACCAGTGAATTGGATGGCCCCAACTAACGGCCCAACAAGGGGATCGTTGGCTAAGGCCGTGGAGAACCGGCCCTATGGGGCGGCCCTAAGAGAGGGCCGTGCACTAGAGCCGGCGTTTAGGCGGTTCCAGGGGCGGGCTTAGCCGAGCCCCGCCCCAATGGTCATTGGTAGCCTTCTGTGCAGTGGCCGGGCCCTTGTGGCTCAGCCACGTGTCGTTTCGAACAGGGTATCGAGGACCCTTGTGGCTCTCTACTTCGGGACTGACTCGACGCACGTTTTAGCTTTGATTTCGTTGAGTTTGGAGAAGAATTGAGCGTTTTATGTTATGTTTATCTTGACGTCTTTGAAGAGGCGATCACAAGCCTTAACTTCTCCCGATGACACCTTGACGTTTAGCTTCACTCCAACACCTTCGGTTAGACCCAACTTCTGCACGAGTTCCAGGGATATGAACGAGTTGGACGCCCCCGAATCGAACATGACTACTGCTGGAGCGTCATGAACCAAAAACGTCCCGATCACTACATCACTATCTCCTGCCCGAGCTTCGCTTAGGATGAGGGTCTTCTCTTGGGTTAACTCTTCTGACAAACTCTGTGACCTCAACTCCCCACTTCTTCTTAGATCACGGAACGATGGCGAGATAGCTGTGCTGGGGCTCACTCGAGTGGACATACCACTGCGAATCCATTGCTCGACTACACTAGGAGTGTTACGAACTCCTGATGTCCTGGGTCTCTTGGCGACATCACACACTTCTTTGAATGGAATGATACGCCGACGAGGAGACATCGCAACTTCTACAACAACAACACGGTTACCAAAAAGACAACAAGCAAGCAAATAATTGAAAGCAACACTCAGCTCACCGCGCAACCTAGAGTCCTAAGCCTAACACTTAGATTCTTAAGGTCACTTTAAGGTCTCAAACCACACTTAGCCACTTAGGAAGTCTAGACTTTACCATCCTAGGCTCAAACCTAGGCTCTGATACCAACTGTAACACCCCCTAAAAACCATGCTATTTAAAGCCTTAAAGCATGCAGATATCTTAAACAACACACCAAACACAGCGGAAGACTGAAAGAGGAAATATATAAAACAAGGAAACGGGGTGCTATACCACGCTCACCCAAGGGTGAACGCACAGGCTAAATCTGCATTGTTTAAAATCTACAAACATCCAACAGAGTACTACGTCTAGATTGGCTCACAGGCCACAAAACATAAAAGGGATGCTATACTAGCTGGCACTAGACCGCGCACTCGTCTAAACATCACCTGAAAGAAGCATATAAAACATGGGACGACGCCCGGTCAGCGAATAATGCTGGTAACCCACCAATACATGTGAAATATCATACATAAATAAGATATAAGTTTGTAAAGCCATTTTCGAAATGGAATATACGTATATTTAAGTCAAAAACCAAAGAGTAATAGTCAACACAAGACTCAACACTCTCTCAACAAGAACACGGGAACACATCCCAAGACTACAAAGGACAACAACGACTCACAAGAAGTCTCAAGGTATAATCTATCATCACACAATAGATTAATACCCGACATGCATAACTCAAAGGAATAAAGACACAACAAACGACAACACATGCCTTTGTGACTACACACGTCACAAGAAGAGAACTCACAACAATGGCTACACAAGCCCTCGTGACATCACCCATCACGAGTTGATATGCCTTCATTATGCCCGGTTCCAACCTTATGGCTACCCCCAACCTTATATCTTCTTCCAACCATTACCTCCATGACCCCTGTAATTCTTAGTCCAACCTTTTCCCTCCTGGGACCGTCGTCCCCCACCAACAAACCACCAACAAGACCACCAATTTCATAGTACACGAGGGTACCGATCACGCACACGGCAATACATGCTACCCAAGGAATACGTGAACCCATCACTCAGGCCACAAACTCCATAATCACGTCATGGCCACCACGAGGACCACTACAATACCTTGGTGACTAGCATCCCATACCACTGATCGTGCAATCCAGGTAAAGCCACACACACGTCACACCACAACAGGAATCAATCAATGGATATCAACAAAGATATGAAACCATACTCAATCAAGGAGTGGATCACAGTCCAACAACAACAACGATGAATAACACAAGTCATCATCAACAGTAGGAAGGTACAAACAACACACACGCTAGCATTTAAACACCGAACTAACATGCTTATCCAACGGGTAAAAAAAACGTAGTTCCGGAGAACACACAAGACTCATCACGGTTCAACGAATCACAATGTTGAACACTTAGCACGATTCAAGACACCAAAACCTACATGAATTCCTACCATATAGTTCTAGACATATGAAACATCAAGAAGACACTCAAATAGTTCCACAAAAGAACATCGGGATGTCAAAAGACCAAATACCGAGTCCAAAACATCACGGGGAACAAATCCCGATCGTACACCAAAGTGTACCCCGCGGGTGGACCCACGGGTAGGCCCTTACCTGTGGTCCTGCCCGCGGGTACATACACCCACAAGCCTCTCTCCCCGCGGGTGGGGCGGCGGGTGGACGCCTACCCGCCGTTCTGCCCGCGGGTACGTATACCTGCACAAAATAATCCCTTCGGGGATTTTCAACTCCAAGCTCAAATTCAAGTCCAAATCATGCTAAAACTCACCAAATACAACAAAGTGACTTGAATCAAAGGAATAGCCAAGCAATGACATACAAGAACCCTAAACACAAGCTCTAGATATGCATTTTCACAAGACAATGCATAAACACTCACATTTCATAGCAAAACACATGTGGAATCCATGAAATATTCATTTAGGTAAGCAAAATAAATTTTGAAGAGCATGGGTTACCTCTTGTAGACCAAAAACCTTCACTTAACACCTCACCAAGCTCCTACCAAAGCTCACCTTCCAAACCCACTTCAAGAACACACCAAAAGATCATAAAGATTCTATCTTTAAGAAAAGACACCTAAGAAGACACTAAAAACACAAGATGAATATGGATCTTACCCTCCTAGATGCCCAAATGTATGAAAGGTAGAATCTTGGAGACAACTCTTGAAGATTTGACAAAGCTTCAACTTGGCTTGGAAGAAAAGCTATCTACGTTTTTAGAGAGAAGGTAGATCTAGAATTTGGAAAGTGTAAGGAGAGAAATGAGGGTGTTCTTACTAGGTTAGCATACAATACTAACACAAGGTGAAAAGTCAAGAATACCCTTACTAACATGAAGAGGTGTAAGGAAACAAGGGAACTCCTTACAAAGCTCAAGGTACAACTTTGACTTTGGGGTTGACTAGTCAATTACTAGTCCCCAACTATAGAATTTCAGGAATTTAAGGAATTAAATTACAAATTGAAATAGGATTAATTACTTAATTATTCCCTTAATCGAATTTGGATCTCGGGGTGTCACATTCTCCCCCCCCCCCCCCCCCCCCCCCCTCAAATAAGCTTCATCCCCGAAGCTTGGGTACGATGAATTAGAACAAACGGTAAAAAGATCAACAATGTGTCAATGTGACAAGGAGTGTCAAGAACAATTCTTTTGGTCAGAACCCCAAAAGATTTCACAAGATCTCAAGGCAAGAAAGAATTCAAAACAAAGATCGGCAAGTATTAAACAAACGGATATATTGAGCATAACGAACTCTAGTCCCAACACCAACACCAACTTCCAGCCAAAAACTATTAACTAGACAACCAACTCAAAACACCAACTACAAACCAACTAAAAAACAGAACAACAAGCAAAACAAGCATACAAAGCAAGCATCAAACGACTAACAAACGGTCGGACCAGGTACCTGACGAGAACAACTCTGGATAACGCTCCCTCATGGTTGATTCCAACTCCCACGTAGCTTCTTCAACCCCATGATGTGACCACCAAACCTTCACCATCTTCACCGACTTCCTTCGCGTATCCCGGGTCTTAAAGTCCAAGATTTTGAGCGGCCTTTCTTCATAAGGCATATCATCGTCCAAAGGGATCACTTCCGGTGGAAGAACATGTGCCGGGTCGTGGACGTACTGCTTAAGCTGAGATACGTGGAAGACATTGCGGACTCGCTCCAACTCCATGGGTAGAGCCAAACGATAAGCTAGGTTCCCAACCCTCTCAAGAATCTCATAAGGTCCTATGAAATGGGGGCTTAGCTTGCCCTTCCTTCCAAACCTCATCACTCCCCAGGTGGGCGATACTCTTAGCCATACTTTATCCCCCACAGCGAACTCTACTTGTCTTCTTGCTCGGTCGGCGTAGGACTTTTGACGATGTTGTGCCGCTTTCATCCTACTCTGGATATGTTTAACCTTTTCTGCGGTGTCAAGCAAGAACTGCGGTCCCAAGACTACCGGATTGACATTATCCTCCCAACACAACAAACTGCGACACCTCTGGCCGTAAAGAGCTTCATAAGGAGCCATGCGAATACTCGAGTGATAACTGTTGTTGTAGGAGAACTCTATTAAGTCCAGGTGATCCTCCCATGATCCTTGAATATCCAGCATGCATGCCCTCAACATATCTTCGATAGTCTGTATAGTCCTCTCTGTTTGCCCGTCTGTGGCCGGATGGAAGGCGGTACTGAGATTTAGCATGGTCCCTAAAGCTGCTTGCAAGGATTGCCAAAACTATGACAAAAACCTTGGATCCCGATCGGAGACTATATCCTTTGGCACTCCATGATACATCACTACCTAACTAACATAGGCTTGGGCCAACTGCGTCATAGTCCACGTCTCCTTCATTGCGATGAGGTGCGCGGTTTTGGTCAAGCGGTTAACTATTACCAAGATTTTATCCTTACCAGAACGGGTTGTCGGCAAGCCTCCCACGAAGTCCATAGATATGGAGTCCCATTTTCCTTGTGGAATCTCCAATGGCTGTGATAAGCCTTTGACCCTGCAACGTTCTGCTTTCACCTTCTGACAAGTCAAACATCTGCTCACAAACTCTGCCACCTCCTTTTTCATATTAGGCCACCAGAAAAGCTTCTTCACGTCCTTATACAATTTGTCGCCTCCAGGATGTACAGAATAGGGTGTAGTATGGCCTTCTTCCAAAATCTGACGCTTCAACCGATCACATGATGTAGGTACACATAGACGGCCCTCGCACCTCAAATCTCCGTCCGTGGACAACTCAAACGGTCCCCCTTTTCCTTTTCCTAGATCCTCTCTTGCCTTCAACAAGCTCGCATCCTTCCATTGTTCCGCTTTGATTTCCTCCAAAAGTGTAGGTATGACTCTTAGGTTGAAAAGACGGGTCTCCGACTCAACTTCACCTTGTTCCACCACTTCTAGGTTCATCCTTTGAAATTCCTTGCAAAGCTCGTCAGCCACTACCCAAATGGAACTAACGGCATGCTTGGTCTTCCTGCTCAGAGCGTCCGCCACAACATTTGCCTTTCCTTTGTGATATTGGATATCCAACTCATAGTCTTTAATGAGTTCCAACCACCATCTCTGACGCATATTGAGATCCTTCTGGGTAAAGATATACTTGAGACTCTTATGGTCCGTAAAGATCTTGCAACGCACGCCATACAGATAATGCCTCCAAATCTTTAGAGCGAACACTACGGCTACCAGTTCCAAATCATGCGTGGGGTAATTCTCTTCGTGTACTTTAAGCTGTCGCGATGCATAAGCTATCACTCTCCCATTTTGCATCAACACACAACCTAGTCCTTTCTTAGATGCATCACTGTATACCTCAAACCCCTTTGTTCCGGATGGTAAGATTAGTACCGATGCGGTTGTGAGCCTCTCTTTCAACTCCCGGAGCGCTAAATCGCAAGCTTGATTCCATTGAAAGGGCACATTCTTCTTCAACAGCTTTGTAAACGGTTGAGCCACCTTAGCAAAGTCCAACACAAACCTTCGATAGTAACCTGCCAAATCCAAGAAGCTTCTTACTTCCACCACGGTTGTCGGCACGGTCCATTCCTTCACCGCCAGAATCTTATCTGGATCCACAGATGTCCCCCTGCTGTCTATCACATGGCCCAAGAATGCTACGCTATCTTTCCAAAACTCACACTTCGAAAGCTTGGCGTACAACTGCTTTTCTCTCAAAATCTGTAACACTGTCCGAAGATGACCCACATGCTCTTCTTTATCCCGAGAATACACCAGGATGTCGTCGATAAACACGATCACAAAGTCATCGAGGTGAGGCTTGAATACACGATTCATTAGATCCATGAACACCGCTGGCGTGTTGATCAAACCGAACGGCATCATAGTGAACTCATAGTGGCCGTAGCGCGTTCGGAACGCCGTCTTAGGTATATCCTGATCCGCCACTTTCAGCTGGTGATAACCTGATCTCAAATCAATCTTGGAGAACACCTCGGCACCTCGGAGTTGATCAAACAAATCATCTATCCGCGGCAGGGGATACTTGTTTTTTGATTGTGACTTGATTCAGCTCGCGGTAATCGATACACAATCTCATGCTTCCATCTTTCTTCTTCACAAACAACACGGGCGCTCCCCACGGTGATGTACTCGGCCGGATGTAGCCTTTGTCCAGTAGCTCTTGCAACTGAGTCTTTAGCTCCTGCATCTCCTTGGGCGCTAGACGATAGGGAGCTTTGGATATGGGCACTGTACCCGGTATAAGGTTCACTGAGAATTCAACTTCTCTTGGAGGAGGCATTCCCGGGATCTCTTCGGGAAAGACATCAAGGAATTCACATACAACACGTATGATCTGAGCTACATCTCCTTTGGCCTCCAGATTTTCAACTGAGCATAAGAAGATCTCGTGGCCCTTCTCCACGTACTTTTTCATCTTCAACATGGACACTAACTTGATCTCTGGTTCTCATGTTGTTCCTCGATACGACACCCTCTTTCCACCTGGTCCTCTCAAAACCACCTTCTGTTCATCACACAAGATCTGGGCTCAGAACCGTCCTAGCCAGTCCATACCCAGGACCACATCAACCCCGTCCAGACCAAACTGTATCAGATCACTAGAGAACTCTTCCCCGCCGATGTTTATCTTGACGTCTTTGAAGAGGCGATCACAAGTCTTAACTTCTCCCGATGCCACCTTGACGTTTAGCTTCACTCCAACACCTTCGGTTAGATCCAACTTCTCAACGAGTTCCGGGGATATGAACGAGTTGGACGCCTCCGAATCGAACATGACTACTGCTGGAGCGGCATGCACCTAAAACGTCCCGATCACTACATCACTATCTCCTGCCCGAGCCTCGCTTAGGATGAGGGTCTTCTCTTGGGTTAACTCTTCTGACAAACTCTGTGACCTCAACTCCCCACTTCTTCTTAGATCACGGAACGATGGCGAGATAGCTGCGCTGGGGCTCACTCGAGTGGACGTACCACTGCGAATCCATTGCTCGACTACACTAGGAGTGTTACGAACTCCTGATGTCCTGGGTCTCTTGGCGACATCACACACTGCTTTGAACGGAATGATACGCCGACGAGGAGACATCGCAACTTCTACAACAACAACACGGTTACCAAAAAGACAACAAGCAAGCAAATAATTGAAAGCAACACTCAGCTCACCGCGCAACCTAGAGTCCTAAGCCTAACACTTAGATTCTTAAGGTCACTTTAAGGTCTCAAACCACACTTAGCCACTTAGGAAGTCTAGACTTTACCATCCTAGGCTCAAACCTAGGCTCTGATACCAACTGTAACACCCCCTAAAAAGCATGCTATTTAAAGCCTTAAAACATGCAGATATCTTAAACAACACACCAAACACAGCGGAAGACTGAAAGAGGAAATATATAAAACAAGGAAACGGGGTGCTATGCCACGCTCACCCAAGGGTGAACGCACAGGCTAAATCTGCATTGTTTAAAATCTACAAACATCCAACAGAGTACTACGTCTAGATTGGCTCACAGGCCACAAAACATAAAAGGGATGCTATACTAGCTGGCACTAGACCGCGCACTCGTCTAAACATCACCTGAAAGAAGCATATAAAACATGGGACGACGCCCGGTCAGCGAATAATGCTGGTAACCCACCAATACATGTGAAATATCATACATAAATAAGATATAAGTTTGTAAAGCCATTTCCGAAACGGAATACATATATATAAGTCAAAAACCAAGAGTAATAGTCAACACAAGACTCAACACTCTCTCAACAAGAACACGGGAACACATCCCAAGACTACAAAGGACAACAACGACTCACAAGAAGTCTCAAGGTATAATCTATCATCACACAATAGATTAATACCCGACATGCATAACTCAAAGGAATAAAGACACAACAAACGACAACACATGCCTTTGTGACTACACACGTCACAAGAAGAGAACTCACAACAATGGCTACACAAGCCATCGTGACATCACCCATCACGAGTTGATATGCCTTCATTATGCCCGGTTCCAACCTTATGGCTACCCCCAACCTTATATCTTCTTCCAACCATTACCTCCATGACCCCTGTAATTCTTAGTCCAACCTTTTCCCTCCTGGGACCGTCGTCCCCCACCAACAAACCACCAACAAGACCACCAATTTCATAGTACACGAGGGTACCGATCACGCACACGGCAATACATGCTACCCAAGGAATACGTGAACCCATCACTCAGGCCACAAACTCCATAATCACGTCATGGCCACCACGAGGACCACTACAATACCTTGGTGACTAGCATCCCATACCACTGATCGTGCAATCCAGGTAAAGCCACACACACGTCACACCACAACAGGAATCAATCAATGGATATCAACAAAGATATGAAACCATACTCAATCATGGAGTGGATCACAGTCCAACAACAACAACGATGAATAACACAAGTCATCATCAACAATAGGTAGGTAAAAAAAACACACACGCTAGCATTTAAACACCGAACTAGCATGCTTATCAAAAGGGTAAAAAAACGTAGTTCCGAAGAACACACAAGACTCATCACGGTTCAACGAATCACAATGTTGAACACTTAGCACGATTCAAGACACCAAAACGTACATGGATTCATACCATATAGTTCTAGACATACGAAACATCAAGAAGACACTCAAATAATCCCACAACAGAACATCGGGAAGTCAAAAGACCAAATACCGAGTCCAAAGAATCACGGGGAACAAATCCCGATCGTACACCAAAGTGTACCCCGCGGGTGGACCCACGGGTAGGCCCCTACCTGTGGTCCTGTCCGCGGGTACATACACCCACAAGCCTCTCTCCCCGCGGGTGGGGCGGCGGGTGGACGCCTACCCGTTGTTCCGCCTGCAGGTACGTATACCTGTACAAAATAATCCCTTCGGGGATTTTCAACTCCAAGCTCAAATTCAAGTCCAAAACATGCCAAAACTCACCAAATACAACAAAGTGACTTGAATCAAAGGAATAGCCAAGCAATGGCATACAAGAACCCTAAATACAAGCTCTAGATATGCATTTTCACAAGACAATGCATAAACACTCACATTTCATAGCAAAACACATGTAGAATCCAAGAAATATTCATTTAGGTAAGAAAAATAGATTTTGTAGAGCATGGGTTACCTCTTGTAGACCAAAAACCTTCACTTAACACCTCACCAAGCTCCTACCAAAGCTCACCTTCCAAACCCACTTCAAGAACACACCAAAAGATCATAAATATTCTATCTTTAAGAAAAGACACCTAAGAAGACACTAAAAACTCAAGATGAACATGGATCTTACCCTCCTAGATGCCCAAATGTATGAAAGGTAGAATCTTGGAGACAACTCTTGAAGATTTGACGAAGCTTCAACTTGGCTTGGAAGAAAAGCTATCTACCTTTTTAGAGAGAAGGTAGAGCTAGAATTTGGAAAGTGTAAGGAGAGAAATAAGGGTGTTCTTACTAGGTTAGCATACAATACTAACACAAGGTGAAAAGTCAAGAATTCCCTTACTATCATGAAGAGGTGTAAGGAAACAAGGGAACTCCTTACAAAGCTCAAGGTACAACTTTGACTTTGGGGTTGACTAGTCAATTACTAGTCCCTAACTATAGAATTTCAGGAATTTATGGAATTAAATTACAAATTGAAATAGGATTAAGTACTTAATTAATCCCTTAATCGAATTTGGATCTCGGGGTGTCACATTCCCCCCCCCCCCCCCCCCCTTCAAAGAAGCTTAGTCCCCGAAGCTTGGGTACGATGAATTAGAACTAACGGTAAAAAGATCAACAATGTGACAAGGAGTGTCAAGAACAATTCTTTTGGTCAGAACCCCAAAAGATTTCACAAGATCTCAAGGCAAGAAAGAATTCAAAACAAAGATCGGAAAGAATTAAACAAACGGATATATTGAGCATAACGAACTCTAGTCCCAACACCAACACCAACTTCCAGCCAACAACTTAGAACTAGACAACCAACTCAAAACACCAACTACAAACCAACTAAACAACAGAACAACAAGCAAAACAAGCATACAAAGTAAGCATCGCGCCTCTGCAAGACTTTGGGCTTAGGCGCGTGGCCTCGGCCCATTTTTTTATTTTTTTTTATTTTTTTTATTTTTATTATATATATATATATATATATATATATATATATATATATATATATATATATATATATATATATATATCATCATCATATCAATATCAAGAACCTCTTTTCAACATCAAGATCATCAAGATTATCAAGAATGCGCATAAATCATCTTATCAATCATCAATAATATATCACAAATAGCATAGAGGAATTAATCAAGACACAAGCATATAGAAGGAGGCCAAGGAAGGAGATTAAAGCAAAGAAAATAGGTTTTGTTGAGACATGGGAAGTTTCCAACCTTTTAACGTGGGAATATTCCGCGTTACAAAATACTCGGACCGTAAAGTCCAAATCTTTCCTCTCTGAAAGGACGTAGTCCAAACGGTCCTCCAAAACAAGATTTTCCTCACCAAAGATATATATATATATATATATATATGTATATATATATATATATATATATGTATATATATATATATATATATGTATATATATATATATATATATATATATATATATATATATATATATATATATATATATATATATATATATATATACAGCGTGGTAAGCGGCCGCCGATCTCTATCGAATCCAACTACTACAGCGTGGGGTTCAGGAACAGATTCGAAAGAGGAACACAGGAGGTGGGGCGCCACCTGTGAAAAGAACAAGAAACGACGCCAACGCAAGGCCGAGCAATCCAGCAGGACAGAGGCCACCCCTAGGAAACAACGAAGCTAACACATGGGGCTTCCCCTGCCCAAAATGCAACAAAAACCATAGAGGCAAGGACTGCATGGGGAACCCCTTACGATGCTTCAACTGTGGGAAGGAAGGGCCCAAGTCCTTCAACTGCACTTCACCCTCGAGCTCACGCCCTATGGCCATGGGCTAACGCGGGGGCACGAACAATCAAGGAAACTACGGTGCCCCCGGAAAAGTGTTCGTCATGAGCCACACACAAGCCGAACTCGAGGACCAGGGCAACCTCGACGAAGAAAGCAGGGTCCTAGGAGACGATGATCACGCAAACCCGCCAGAAGAGAATCAAGAAGATGAGTTCTATTTAGGATAACTAACAACCCCTTGTAACCACCCTCATAGTAGAATTTCTTGTTTAGATTAATTACTTCGGAATTATTATAAATAAAGAGCCAAGTCAAAAATAATCTTAGCATAAAGGAAAGAAACTAGACTATCCACATCAAACAACAAGGGGAACCAACTCAAATCTCCTACCACTAGAGGACAAAAGGAGGAAATATATAAGGATCACACCATATGGAAGACTAATGTCATCAAGGAGAATTAAACTCTAAACTTCCCATTAAACTTCCCATTTACAAGTCCAAACTCCTAACCACTAAGCCATGAGTGTTTCTTGAAACCTCAAGGGAACACTCCCTTCTTAAACCCCTACAAATCCCTAAAAACCCCCAAAACCCCCAAATCAAAAACCCTTCTTCTTCCCCTTCTCCCTCCCCACTCTCTCTCTCTCCCTCTCTTCCTTCCACTCACCCAGCCGCCACACAACACCCCCCCCCACCACCACACAAACCACCCTGCCAACCGCCGCCACCAGCCAAGCCACCGGCGTTCGCCAGCAACACTCGTCGTCGCCACACCAGAAGCAACCCGCAACGCCACCGCCGGCCACCCGGACCTTCCCTGCTGCCACACGCCGCCGCTGCCACGCACCGCCACTACCACCCACTGCCACTGCCACACAGGCGAGCTCCACCTTGATCCGTCGCCACCTCGCCAAGCCGCGCCACGCCGGGGACCGTCACCACCGGAAAAGCCGTACCACCGGAATCTCGCCAGGAAATCGCCGGAAAACGCCTCCTAGAAGAAAATTCAAAAAAAAAATGACGAAAAAGCCCCTCGGAGTCCGCACCCCAGAATGGAGCAACGCCGAATACACTGTGATCGGAGGTAAAGCCCTCGAACCCAACCAATTCTCTCCGGAATTGGTCGACATGCTTAACTACCAAGGGCTCTTGGATAAGTATCTCACCATTAAAGGGGATACGTACCCCGAATTGGTGAAAGAGTTCTACCATCACTTGGTGGCCGTTAAACGAGGTGATAAACTGGAACTCACCGCTAAGGTCCGAAGCAAGGAAATCATACTTTCCGAAGGCCGCTTGGCCAAGCTCTTAAAACTGACCACCACGGGTGTGTCAGACTACAACCGGAAGGGGTGGATTAGTACCCAAAACACGGGGTACAAGGACTACCTCGGGTACCTACCCGGGAACGAAGAAGGTTTCACCTCGGCCACTCGGCCAAACAGGAAATGGCTAACCGTGGAGTAAAAGATACTAGTCATGATTGTAACTGATAGCCTGTTGCCCACAAATAACAAGAGCAAGGATGTGGGAAGTTTGGAGTGCACTTTTGCTTACCTCCTAAAGCACAAAATCAAGTTCAATCTACTGGCCCTTATGTTGAAACACATGGAGTTTTGCAAGACTAGCAACCGGCTTAGCCTACCCTACGGGATGATCCAGAGTTGGATCATGGAGAAAAAGGAAGTAGACCTAAGCCACACAGAGGTTAAGACCACAAGCTGTAACACCCCGGATTTTCAAGACTTTTAAAACTTATAAAATAAAGATAGAATCTCATTAAATCCCAAAATACGATACAAAGAGTACGGGGTGCTATGCCACACCCGAGCTAGAGAACTCGGGTGCACAGGCTAAATTCTAAAACCTCAATCAGTATCAATACTAAATCATGACACGCAAGCCGAAAGGGAAAAACTATCTAAGCTATGCCCCAAGCTTCTAGCGCGCTCCAGTGATCTACTCGTCTGTGCCTGAAAGCCAAATATATCTGTTCAGCGAGAGATGCTGGTAACCCACTCCAACGCGTTGAAATACAATACAGATATATATATATATATATATATATATATATATATATATATATATATATGTATATATATATATACGAAAACCATTTTGAACATGAAGATATATCGTACGAACTCTAGCTTTTAAAACAGGGATAGACTCAACAGATAGAGCTAAGCACAGACAGCAGTTATACCAAGCATATACAGTTTACAACAGGCAAGACAGATAAGATAAGCACAATTAATAATCATAACCCAACATATACGATCCCCAGTATAAATCCCATAGTCTCATCCCCAAGATACTCATAACAACAACTCATCCGTATCTCATCACATAGCACACTTTGTTGGCGCTACAGGACCAATCGCATGCCCATACATGAGGGTCAGCGCATATAGCTCTGACACGGCCGCGCAGCACCCTGCCCCGTATCGCAACACGGAGGGGTCGATCGCAACCGACCGATGAACCGCAGCTCATCATAGTTTGATCGCAACCAAACAGTGGACCGCAGCCCAAGAGTATGTCATCTGACCGCAGCCAGGAAATATGAACCGCAGCTCATGTAGAAACGTTTGATCGCAACCAAACGGTGGACCGCAGCCCAAGAGTGTAAATCTGACCACAGCCAGCTTCTGAACCGCAGCTCAGGAATGACCAATCCAATCCCAACCGAATTGGGGTATCATGCACACATAACACATAGTAAGTACATGCAACCCACATTAACACATTGGGAAAGGGGGAGAAAACGTATAACAAAACCTATGCGTGATCCTTCACATACTAAGAATAATCCTAAGGGGTTCATACTTCTTTCACCTAGGTCAACGGGATACCAATTCAACTAGCATGCAATATATAAGACTCATAAAACCTACGAACGGTACCCGAAATATCAAACTAGACATAGGAACGATAGACGGAGTCCGTTGGGACGCCACGGGGGTCGGGGGAACATCAAACGGGGAAGCCAAAATCCCAAAGTGGGGTCCAAACCAGCGGGTAGCCGGTGGGTGAGGGATCACCCGCCGGCTGCCCGCTGCCGGCGTTGCCCAAGAAGGCCGCGGGTAGGTGGCGGGTTCCCTACCCCCACCTACCCCCCACTGACTCTTTTTCACCAAAAACACCCCGGGAACCTTTGTGGAACCCGAAACCATGCTTAGACACTTTCAAACGCAATTGATAACACACGTAGACAATTAACGGGTCAACGATCGAGAAACATATGGCACATAACCTATCATGCTTTTCTAAACATAATCAACACCCAATCATGCGAATTCCCACCCAATATACCAAGAATAATTCCATACGATACAACCTAGGGTTCTAATCATTTTTAAATCAACAAGGACACAATTCATCTTCCAATATCAAGATTCGGTAAGAATATCGTATAAACATCAAGAACATCCTACAATCATCAAGAATCATCATATAATCATCAGGAACGTCATATAATCATCAAGAACACCATAATTATCAAGAACCTTTTATCATCAAGATCACCCATGGAATTATCCCATCAATCATCAATAATAATATCACAAATCATCAATACACAATAATATGGGGAAATCCTACGGGGGAAATCATAGCTATGAAAATAGGTTTTGTTGAGACATGGGTTACCTCTTAGCCTTAATTAATTCCTTGGCACCATCTCCCTTGTGGTCTGATGGTATCCGGTATGGACCTTCAAAAAGAAAGGCCCGGGATCGATTCCCATCCCAAGCGTGGGTCGGAATATTGTTGCTAAGCGATCCTGGGCCCTGCACTCTGCACCCTGAGGCTTGGGCTCTGTGCCCTGGTCTCGGGGTCCCCGAACCCAAGGCCCTGTGCCCACCGAACCCAAAAGGCCCTGTGTCCCCCGAACCCAAAAGGCCCTGTGCCCCCCGAACCATGAGCATGGCTCGGATTGTTAAATAAAAAAATGGTCCTTGCAGCACTTGGTACGCTTGGTACTTGGAACCAACGGGAAGTCTGATTCCAGGGCACCAGAACCTGTGTGGGACGTTGTGATGCCGTGTATACCCAGAACAGGATTACAGGGTCTACGGCGCCCCTGCGTACGGACCGGGGATCTCAACAAGTCCTCTACACCTCAAGGAGAAACAGGGACCCATGTTGTCCCGAGAAAGCGCTGCGAGACGTGCCGGAACCTGGCGGGCCGTGAACTGGGTGACACTAGGCGACACCAGGCCTAACAACTAGGCGCACATGCCCCGGACCTTGGGCGAAACGAGGTGAACCCACAGCATCGGGATGAACTAAGCGACTCCAGGAGCCATCCAATCGTAACGAGCCTCTGTGGAGGCATCTGATGTAATCTCAAAAAAAAAAAAAAAAAAAAATTCCTTGGCTATGAAGGGTCTTTCTTTAAGCCTTCTCCTAAGGGGATTCTTGGAACTTCTTGTGTGGTGAGAGATTATGGTGGTGAAAGATCTAGGTGCCTCCTATATCCCTATTTATATATTTAAGACTCCTAATTAGAGTCTGAATGGTATGGGTTTACTAATTCTATTCCTTATAGGACTAAGGGCTTATTTTAGGGATAAGGGTCCATGGTCCATAGTAGACCATATTAATTAATTAAAGGGAATCCTAATCGTGGTCTGAATAGTAAAAGGCGTACTTCCTTTATTCCTAATAGATAACTAGGTCTAGGATTCCTAATTAGAATCTGAATAGTAAAGGGTTTACTTTCTTTATTCCTAATAGGCTTAGGACTCTAATTTAGGCAAGGGTCCACGGTTCATGGTGGACCTTATTAATTAATTAAAGGAAACCTAACCGAATTAAATCATATTTAATTATTATTAACGGGATTAATTAAATAATTAATTCGGGATTGAAGGCCATAACACGGGGTGTTACACTCTCCCCCCCTTACGAGAAGCTTCGTCCCCGAAGCTTGGAAATCATTGCGGGGGTAACGAGTCCAAAGTAGTACGGTGGTCCTATAGTGAAAGCATTCTACGGGGAAACTATATAATTGTATGTTTATGTGAGCTGGGTTTTTGGGAACGATTAGGTTTAAAGGGCTAAGAGAGTGGGTTTCAAACCTGAGGACAAAGTGAATTTAGGAATTAGGATTAAAGTTTTCAAGGTTGCAACTTAGGGTGTGAGGTTGCCACCTTGTATGGAATTGTTAAAATAGCGGATCAAGAGTGTGGTTGAAGGGTAGAAAGGGTTTTGAAATAAGGAGGGGGGCGATTTTCTGATGGAGGGAAGGGAATTCGGCTAGGATGGGTTAAGGGTTCTCGATCTTCAAGTGACTGTTCTGGTTTGATGCTTTGATCATGACGTATTGACGAACTGATGATCCTTCTTCCTTGGTGTTGGCACTTGCTTGACTTTAAGATCCTTGTTAGACCTTGCTTCCCAGGCTAAGGTTTCATCTTTCTCCCCTATCTTGAGGGAATCTCCCGTGATGATTTAACACTTACTTCTTTAATGCGTCCAAGGTTGTAACACCCTAGTGAGCTGTCGTAGGCTTCCAAATTAAAACCTTACAAACGTAGTAGCGGGAGTAAGGATCGATCCCACGAGGAGTAACTAGTTTAACTTTTGTGCTCAAATTAGAGGTAGGGGGGTTTGGAATATATCGAGAATAAAGATAAAATAAAAGAGAACTTAAATAAACAAGAAATTTAATTGAACGAATAAAGCAATGAAAATAATATATCGAAAACACTTATAATAGGAGACCTTGGTTAGTAAAGATCCACCACCGGAATTCAACACTGATCATTGATTAATAAAGTAATTAATGTGCAATTGAATATTTGTCGTGAAATTATTTCATTTCTGTTTTCCCTTAGTTGTAGGTAACTAAAGCACACGCGGTTTAATTACCCCTAACTACTAAATAACCTAAGACAAGCGCTATAGATTTAATTTAATAGCAGCAATAGGAACTAGGAAAACCGACAAACTAAATAACACAAGCACAAGCGGTTGCATTTAATTTAGGAAAATATTCTACCCGAGTCCAATTATCACTAAGCCGTCAATAATTAACCCAGTTGCTACTGAATATTAGAGTAATTTGTAGCACAACATTATCTAATATAGCAAATAATTATATCAAATAAATAACTAGTAGGCCTCCCTAGCAATTAAATGACACAATTATTTCAAATAACTTAGAAGAATATTTAATACTCAAATGCATAAAAAATATATAATAAAAATAAATAAATAACCTTACAGCGTAATGAACTCCGGGGCTTCAATTCACTAAACCAAACAAGAAATTAGCCACAAATGGACATTGATAACAACTTCAACGAATACTATAGAGGAGGGAAGAATGAACGTTTTATTACAAGGCACATGCTAATCTATTTATACATGAAGAAGAGGAGATAACTGTGCTATTAGCATGCAACATGGGAGAGGATTGCGGTGAAGATTTTGGACGTGGAAGCTAGGTGGTGGATGACTCAGTCCTCATTGCTGCTGCGCCGCACATCATGTACAAATTTAAGAAATGAAGAAAAGAAGCAACATATAATGTTAATTTTGTTTTGTCCTTTTGTGTAAGCTAATAATTGGACCAAACAATGTTTAAAATAATACTTTAACTTATAATATATATATTTATAAAGCATATATAGATATATACTTGTACAGTACGTAGTATGCATTCTAATATATTATATATTAAATATATTATATACTATATAAGAATAGATTATATATTATATATAAAAAGAATTAATTACTAGATAATATTAAATAATTAATGCAAAATTATTATAAAGATGTACCTAAAATATGAGTGTAAAATGTGCCTATCACACCCCGTGTTACGGCCCCTAAAACCATTTAATTAATCAACCAATAAACTCAAGAGAAGGAATAAATCATAATGATCAATTAGGGAAAAAGGCCCACCGTAGTCCATGGGCCCTCATATATAAACCCAACCCCTAAACCCAATCCTTAGTTCCGAAAGAAATAGAATTAGCAAGCCTATAGTATTAATTCCTAATTAGGACTCCTAAATATATAAATAAGGGACTTAGGAGACACCTAGAACTTCCCACACGCCTAAACGCCCCACCTCCCCAAGAGAGCTCCAAGAATTCCCTTAGAAGAAAGCAAGAAAGCTTAAAGAAAGACCCTTCATAGCCAAGGAACTAATTAAGGCTAAGAGGTAACCCATGTCTCAACAAAACCTATTTTCATAGCTATGATTTCCCCTTAGGGTTTCCCCCATATGATTGTAAATGGCGAATTACTATGATTATTATTGATGTTGATTTAATGATTCCATGGGGAATCTTGATATTGGGAGTTTCTTGATAATTGTGATGTTCTTGATGATTAATTGGGATTCTTGATGATTACGTGTTGTTCTTGATGATTATGATGTTCTTGATGATTAATTGGTATCCTTGATGATTATGTGTTGTTCCTACCGAATCTTGCAATTAGAAGACGAATCGTATTCTTGTTGATATAAAAGTAATTAGAACCCTAGGTTGTGCCGTATGCTTTGATTCTTGGATTATCGGGTGGGAAATCGCATGTTTGGGTGTTGATTATGTTTAGAAAAGCATGATAGGCCATGTGCCGTTCGTTTCCCGTATTTGATCCGTTAATTGTCTACTTGTTGTGGTTAATTGCGTTGTAAAGTGTCTAAGCATGGTTTCGGGTTCCACAACGGTTCCCGAGGCGAAAAGTGATGAAAAGAGTCAGTGGGGGGTAGGTGGGGGTAGGGGACCCGCCACCTACCCGCGGCATTCTCGGGCAGCTCCGGCAGCGGGCAGCCGGCGGGCGGGCAGCTGCCCGCCGGGCACCCGCTGCCCGGAACAGTGGCAGCCGGCGGGTGGACCCCCACCCACCGGCTACCCGCTGGAAATTACACTACCTCGGGCTCCCGGTTTCCCCGTTTGATGTTTCCCCGATCCCCGTGGTGTCCCAACGAACCCCGTTTGTCGTGCCTATGTCTAGTTTGATGTTTCGGGTACCGTTCGTAGGTTTATGAGTCTGTTATATCGCATGCTAGATGAATTGGTATCCCGTTGACCTAGGTGAAGGAAGTATGAACCCCTTAGGACTATTCTTAGTATGTGATGGATCACGCATAGGTTTGTTATACGCTTTATCCCCCTTCCCAATGTGTAACGTGGGTTGCATGTGCTTGCTATGTGTTATGTGTGTGTGCTACCCCAATTCGGTTGCGATCGGATTGGTTATCCTGAGCTGCGGTTCAGAAGCTGGCTGCGGTCAGATTGGTATTCCTGGCTGCGGTCAGATGACTTTCTCTTGGGCTGCGGTCCACCGTTTGGTTGCGATCAAACGTTTCTATACGAGCTGCGGTTCGTCCTTTATCCTGGCTGCGGTCAGATGACACTCTCTTGGGCTGCGGTCCACTGTTTGGTTGCGATCAAACATTATGATGAGCTGCGGTTCATCGGTCGG
>NW_017618708.1:3054051-3079051 GCF_001879475.1 Ipomoea nil
ATCAAGAACATCCTACAATCATCAAGAATCATCATATAATCATCAGGAACGTCATATAATCATCAAGAACACCATAATTATCAAGAACTTTTTATCATCAAGATCACCCATGGAATTATCCCATCAATCATCAATAATAATATCACAAATCATCAATACACAATAATATGGGGAAATCCTACGGGGGAAATCATAGCTATGAAAATAGGTTTTGTTGAGACATGGGTTACCTCTTAGCCTTAATTAATTCCTTGGGTATGAAGGGTCTTTCTTTAAGCCTTCTTCTTTCTTGATTTCTCCTAAGGGGATTCTTAGAACTTCTTGTGTGGTGAGAGATTATGGTGGTGAAAGATCTAGGTGCCTCCTATATCCCTATTTATATATTTAAGACTCCTAATTAGGGTCTGAATGGTATGGGTTTACTAATTCTATTCCTTATAAGACTAAGGGCTTATTTTAGGGATAAGGGTCCATGGTCCATAGTGGACCATATTAATTAATTAAAGGGAATCCTAATCGTGGTCTGAATAGTAAAAGGCGTACTTCCTTTATTCCTAATAGATAACTAGGTCTAGGATTCCTAATTAGAATCTGAATAGTAAAGGGTTTACTTTCTTTATTCCTAATAGGCTTAGGACTCTAATTTAGGCAAGGGTCCACGGTTTATGGTGGACCTTATTAATTAATTAAAGGAAACCTAACCGAATTAAATCATATTTAATTATTATTAACGGGATTAATTAAATAATTAATCCAGGATTGAAGGCCATAACACGGGGTGTTACACAAGCGTCATAGTTTTCAATGCCCAGAATCTCCGCCGCAATGATATCTACTACACCGAAGGGGGACAGTACATCACCCTCGAGGAGGTTTGCCTTAAGCCCGAGGAGGAATGAAGGGAATTGGTTGACCAACTGGATATCTCCAACAAGAAACTCAAACGGGCAATGCAAGAATGTGGGGGAATGGAGGGAAATGGGGAGCGAGAAGAAGAGGGCGAGCCTAACCCACCGATGGCCACTCAAGCAAGGGGAAACCCAAGGGATCGAAACGAAGAATCCATCAACGAATGAATCCTCGCACAACTCACCCGGCAAAACCAAATCATGGATGAAGGATTCTCGTCCCTAATCCGCGCGACACGCGCTTTGGACCAAAGGGTGGCAACTATCGAGGCCGTGTTGGGCACTCGCGGGGCATCCAGCCCAGGAGCAGGAAACCAAGGTAGACTCGAACTTTCCAAACCACCACCTCACCGGAAATCCAGTCTACCCCAGCAAAGACAACACGTGGAGCCACATTTCCTAATCAGGAGGCCAAAATACATGACGTCTAGGGGTGAACGAATGGATCCACGCACCGGCTTCGGGGACGAAGCCTCTTGTAAAGGGGGGAGAGTGTAACACCCCGTTTTACGACCCCTAAACCAAATTAATTAATTTATCACCCACCCTAAATTAAAATTCATTAATTAACCAAAAGGGGTCTACCATAGTCCGTGGGCCTTTATCCCTAAAACCAATCCCTTAGTCCTATAGGAAATAGAATTAGCAAGGCCACACCACTTAGACCCTAATTAGGACTCTTAGATATATATATATATATATATATATATATATATATATATATATATATATATATATATATATATATATATATATATATATATGGACATAAGAGGCACCTAGAACTCACACCATAATAACTTTCATCACACAAGAATTCCCCCTAGAATTCCCATAGGAGAAATCAAGAAAGAGGAAATCCTAAAGAAAGACCCTTCATAGCCAAGGGAATTAATTAAGGCTAAGAGGTAACCCATGTCTCAACAAAACCTATTTTCTTTGCTATAATCTCCTTCCTTGGCCTCCTTCTATATGCTTGTGTCTTGATTAATTCCTCTATGCTATTTGTGATATATTCTTGATGATTGATAAGATGATTTATGCGCATTCTTGATAATCTTGATGATCTTGATGTTGAAAAGAAGTTCTTGATATTGATATGATGATTCTTGACAAATCTTGATATTTCTTGATGTAAAAGATAAAGTGTGGTTTTGATGATTTGGGAGGGATTAGAGCCCTAGGGTGGATTGGGAATTTGTGCTGTAATGATCTTGATATATATTTGGGTGGGAATTCGTGAGTTTTTTATGTTTAGAAGTCTTAATAGGATGACTTCTACGTGATTCTTGCTTTTGATCCAATAATTGCCTACGTGATGTCGTTAATTGCGTTTAAAAGTGTCTAAGCATGGTTTCGGGTTCCACAACGGATCCCGAGACGAATTTATGATAAAAGAGTCAGTGGGGGTAGGGGAACCCGCCACCTACCCGCTGCCCAAAGATCACCGCCGGGCAGCCGCCTGCCCGCCGACAACCCGCTGCCCGAATAGTGGTCTCCGGCAGGCAGCCGGCGGGTGACCCCCACCCACCAATTACCCGCTGGTCCGTACCCACCCCGGGTCTTCGGCTCCCCCGTTTGGTGTTCCCCGATCCCTCATGGTGTCCCAACGGACCCCGTTTGTCGTGCTTGAGTCTAGTTTGATATTTCGGGTACCATTCGTAGGATAAAGGAGTCTTAGGAATTGCATGCTAGTTGAATCGGTAACCCGTCGACCTAGGTGGAAGTTGTATGAATCCCTTAGGACTATTCTTAGTATGCGAATGATCACACGTAAGTTTATTTATGTGCCTTCCCCTCCCCATTGTGCTATTATGTGCTACTGTGTGCTATTGTGTGTTATGTGATGCATGATTCCCCAATTTGGTTGCGATCAAATTGGCTATACGGGCAGTTGGATGGGTTGAGAACCATCCCAACTGTTAACCAGGCCGGTTGCGATCGGTCAGGTATATAAATATTATATAGGGCTGCGATCCGCTGTTGGTTACTTATGAGATGCGGTTCATCCTCCTGGCTGCGGTAAGTGATTCACTTCTTGGGCTGCGGTCCACATGGGCCTCGAGTATGATGACCCACCGAACTGGACGCGCCAGGCGGTGTGTAGGGCCAATAAACCCGAGGAAGGCTGTAGTCCACCGACCTGAGTAATCAGGTGGTGTGTAGGGCTACTGCTGGCTGCGATCCACCGAGTGATGGGCCAGCGGTGTGTAGGGTCGTAGTCTCTGAGGATCTTCGCCCACCGACTGAGTCTCTCAGCGGTGTGTAGGGTGGATCCGCTACGGTCCACCGACTGTGCCCGTCAACGGTGTGTAGGGTTGTATATCTCCCCTTGTAATGGGGATCACAGTCTACCGACTGGGCGCGTTAGCGGTGTGTAGGATTGTGGTCCGACGTTGAGTTCGTCAGCGGTCTTTAAAGGGTTGGTTACGATCAACTTCCTTCATGCTGCGGTATGAGGTAGGGTGCTGCGAGGCCGTGTTAGTGCTATATGCGCTAACCCTCATGTTCGGGGCATGCGATTAGTCCCGTGGCACCAGCTCAGTGTGATTGAGTGTCACAAATGATGATTGAATGATGATATGATTTATGTGGAAATAAACTGTGACCTTAGTTGCGTATTCTTTTTTATGATTCTCCTTAACTGTTATTATTGATTATTGTGCTCACCCCTATTTGCTGAGTCCATTCCTGGTTTTAAAACTAGAGTCTCTTAAGTATATATCTTCCTGCTTCAAAATGATTTTCATATATCTATATATATATCTACTTATAATGTATTTCAACGCGTTGGAGTGGGTTACCGGCATCATTCGCGGAACAGATATATTTGGCTTTCAGGCACAGAGGATTAGCTCCCAGAGCGCGCTAGAAGAGCTTGGAGTAGATAGATAGTTTTCCTTTCGGCCTGCGCGCCATGATGATGTATTGAGGATATTTAGTTAGTTTAGCCTGTGCATCTGAGTTCTCCAGCTCAGATGTGGCATAGCACCCCGCACTCGTATGTTTAGTACTACTCTGTTTTTGGATTTAATGAGAATTGACTTTTGTTATATAAGTTTTAAAAGTTTCAAAATTTCGGGGTGTTACAAGTTATAGTATCATTCTTTGAGTTATATATCTTGCACGGGATTGCACGATTAGTAGCATGAGTTACTATTTATTTATCTTGCACGGGATTGCATGATTACAAGCATAAGTTGCTTATTTGAATTATATGAGAAAGCTGGAGTTTATTTGTTTAATTGAGAATCTTAGTTTGCTCTTGAGATGTAATTGTGATTCTTGTTTAATGATCTAGTATGCCTATTTACTACTTAGGTTGCAAGCATCTAGAAGTTAATGCCAACGTATGATTTAAGTGTTTAAGTGTTTGCTTTCAAGATTGTAATCAAACTCTGTTTTCAAAGTAATTACTGTAGTTACTTTACAGGGTTGAGTGGCGTTATACTTAGCTTCGTGCTAACAGGTTTGCTTGTTATTTGTCTATTTGTTAACCCTTTTCAGGTGGTTCGGGCTCGTACGTACGAGAGAGAGATTCGAGTTAGACTAGTTAGAATGTTGTTTGTAGTCTAAACATGTATTATGGATTGTAGTAACCTATGTTTTGATTAGGGCTGGGCACTTCGGTTTTCGGTTTGGTTTTTTCGGTTTCGGTTTCGGTTTCGGTTTTTCGGTTTTAGAAAAAGTTGAACCATTCGGTTTAACATTGTAGTTCGGTTTGGTTTCGGTTTGGTTTCAATCGGTTTGGTTTCGGTTCGGATTTAATTCGGTTCGGTCTTCGGTTCGGTTTAAGACTTTACGAGAATTACATTCATCAAATTTCAACATTTCATAATTTTCCAAACATACTACCAATTACCAAACAATACCTATTCACATAATCCACATCTAAAATATAAACGTTATATAACAAAATAAAAATTTAAAGTTTAAACATACTACTAAATAGTAAATACTAACATCCCATACTAATAGCAATCTAATTACCAAAACATCACATACTTAGAAATTAGAATCCAAAGTTCAAAGTTCAAACATTACAAACATGAATCAATAACTCAAATCCAAAGTCTAATATCTAAATAAAGGATACCAACATAACAATTCAAAAACAATCAACATAACAAAACGAATTCCAAACTCATAGGTTGTTAAGTTGTTCATCCATCATCACGGTCACAGATCAATATGACGTTGCCCTGTTGATTTGCGAATCTCTGTACAACAAAACAAAAGGTTCAAAAACAAGTTAAAATAATAAAATATTGAAGCATAAACTAATATAGTATATACTATACATAAATTCATAAAAAAAATATAAAATTGTAACTTACCTTCTGCAAGCATATCCATAAACTGAGTTTCTTCCAATATTTGAGCGAGGCTTACTGTTGAATCAGATTGGAGTGAAGACCGTAACCAATCTTGTGTCAAAATCAATGCCTCTACCATATACGGTGTCAAAGAACTCCGATATTGGTCTAAAATACGGCCCGAAGTGCTAAAAGCAGACTCTGATGCAACACTAGAAACTGGCATTGCAAGAACATCACGTGCCATTTGTGACAAGATTGGGAATTTCATACTTTCTTTCCTCCACCATGACAAAATATCAAATTGCATACCCAATCTATTAGGAGTTGGCATTTCAATCTTTTCCATCAAGTATATATCCAACTCATTTGATGTTTGTTGCACATCTCCTTTTTCACATATCAAACCGATGGCATACGTGAAGGCGTGAAGTGTTGTCGTAACTGGTAAGGGTGAACTGGAAATTAGGGTTAGATCTTAGAATGTTAGATTATATTAAAGTTTATTTATATATATTATTAGTTATTATATATATTATATATTTTTTTTATTTTTTTTTTTTAAAAACCGATCGGTTTGTCGGTTTGGTTCGGTTTTAAACCGAACCAAACCGAACCGATCGGTTTCTCAAATCTTAGGACCGATCGGTTTTTCGGTTTGAAACCAAACCAAACCAAACCGCTTCGGTTCGGTTTGGTTCGGTTCGGTTCGGTTAAACCGAACCGAAATGCCCAGCCCTAGTTTTGATGGTGCTGGACACCGGGGTTTCATCCCCCTAGTTATTCGGATTTAGTTTTGACTTGATGTTTAGTTTTTACCCTAGCCTGTGCAATCACCGTGAAGGGTGGTTGTGGCAGTGACACTCCTTTTGTTAATTTATTAAGTTTATTTCCGTTGTTTAGTTTACATTTAAAGGTTTAGTTACTTAAGTAAGTTTAAGAAAAAGGGGGTGTTACAGTTCCTCCACGGGGCTTGCCAACGGTCCTTGCCTAGGACCGTTGGCTTGCTCCGTGACTCAACCTGATGCACACTGTTTGTGTACCAGTGGGGTTTTTCTTCATCTACAATGAAACTCAGAGCAATCCAACACCCCCAAATCCTCAACAACACATCATAGATCAACATAGATCACTTAATAGCTCAACCACATCAATAATCTAGCATTTCTTCACATTCTCAACAACAAACTTGACTTCACAGAGTCTATGTAAAGAGGTGGGAGTCCATGGGTTATACCTTTGTTGTTTCCTCTTCTTGTTGAGATTCCTCCTTCTTCCCAAGTCAGCTACTACCCCCTTCACCACCTATATACCTCAAACAATCCACACAACAAGCCTTAAGAGCTAGACTCTCAGAGATAGAAGCTAGAAAACAAAGAAGCTAGAAGAAGAATGGATGAATGGCTGAGATTAAGCTTAAAACTTACTGTGTTTTCTTCGATTTTCTTGCAGAGCTTCTTGGTGGGGAAAACAATGATGGAAATCAAGAGGCAAAGTCTGGAAACTATTCATTTTATAGGGGCTCTAAACCCTAGGAGAATCAACAATGATCGGTGGAGGGTAACATGGTAATTCGGTGGTTGATCAAAAATATGAGGCAAAAAGGTGGAGTCTTCTGGTTCACCAAGCTTCATGGGCCAAGGTCTAAAAATATAGTTCTAAATAGTTTGGGGGTCAAAATACATTTTCCAAAAATACTTTCTAAACAACCACTTAGTTCGGTTTCTCAGATTTCTCCCGGTTTCACTCAGATTGACTTTTGGATCAAAAACTTGATATGCAATGTACCCAAAAATTTAGGATTTTAGAATTAAAATAAGTCCCAGTGTTGAATTCATTTAAAATGTAACTCAAAATAATTTATTCAAACACCGTTTTTATCTAAAAAAAAAAAAAATTGGTAGAGTGAAAAATGGGCATTTTGGAATTTCTTAAAACCGAATTTATAAAATTAAATTTTGGGTTGTCACAATGGTGCCACTGGGAGACGCGAGACAGTTGCATGGAATTGGCTGTGGGTTGACGCAGGAGTGGTCATAGTAGACACCATCAATGTTCGCTCCCCGTAGTAGTGATATCCCCGTTCGAAGATCCTTCACAAGAAAGTGGGAATAAAAAAATTCAACTGACACTTGATTAGTTTTGCACAGCTGCGATATGAATATTAAATTATTATGCAACTGTGGCACACGTAGGGCATTTTGGAGAGTGGGCACGGAAGAGGGAGTGAGAATAGAGGACTGACCAATGTGAGAGATTTTTAAAGAATTACCATCGCCCAAGCGTATTCCATCAAGACCATTATACTCAGTAAAAGTCTGCAGAGGAGTCATATCCGGTGTGGCATGGTGAGATGCCCCGCTGTCAAACAGCCACGACGTAGTCGATCTCACGGTAGAATTAGTTGTAGGTGACTGAGACTGAGAAAATGAAGGTGCCTGCATGGGAAACACGTTATGGTCCTTTAAAAATAGGGCTAACTTACGGCAAATACGAGTTTCATGGCTAGCAGGGTTACAAAACTGACACACAACACCAGGTCGGGTGTTGCTGTTGTGTGACCAATTTGGTCTAGTATTTCCGTGCGTGATGTTGTTGTTGTTGCGGGACCTCCGATTGGCGTTGGAATGCTGAATTCTGGAAGCCGAAGGACCACGTTGGGTGGCATTAGCAGTAGCCAGTAGAGATTGGCGAGCATCATCAGCTTCAGCCAACTGACGTTCATGATCCGTGAGGACATCGGCTAATTCTCCCAAAGAAATGGGCTTGTCACGGATACGAACCGCAGAGACGATAGACCTGTACTCGTCTCTTAGTTGTGTTAAAATGTACACAACCATATCATCATCAGAAACAAGGCATTGAGCCAGTGCGAGATCGTTAGTGATGTGAGTTCAGTTGTGCATATTTCCTGTATTAGTTTGATCATGTTTGTTGGGTTCAATTCCGTGAAAATGGTAATTTAATTGCATAATCCCTTGTTTTATTATTTAGTTTTGGTTTACACTTGTTTTGAATGTTTTATGGTGTTTGTTAGTGTTTTGAAACCATTATAGGTCAAATACAAGAGCAATGAAAGTTTTAGGGCAAGCTTGGAGCCAAATGAACGAGTTTGGAGTCTAGAAGACTCGACGCGTCGAGTCCAAGACTCGAATCGTCGAACACGGACAGTAGCATTCAGCAGGTCGCGACCAAAGACGTTCGACGCGTCGAAAGGTGCTGTGTTCCGAATTGAAGAGGCGGCCTTTTTTTTAAATTAACGGTGCTGCACTTTACAAAAAATAAAAGGGCGCTGCTTTCTATAAAATTGAAAAGTGGGCATTCTCTTTAATTGAAAGGTGGAGGTGGCATGTTCTAAAATTAAAAAAAAAAAAAAAAAAAAAAAAAAAAAAAAAAAAAAAAGACTGCAATTTTCCAAATTAAAGAATAGAATTCTAATTTGGCCCCGGTTTGGCTCCCACTATAAAATCCCATCTTGGTTTAACCCTAGAAGATTCATTCGGAGATCTTTGGAGACAAGAAGGAGAGAAATCAAGAGCCACAAGTTGTCTTTGGAATCAAGAAGAAGACTAGGGAGATTTGGAGAAATTACCTGGTTCAATCTTTTACTCTCTTTGATGATTTTTAATTCTTTTATTATATTTGCTATGTATAATTTAGCCATGCTTGGCTAAATTTCATTAGAGATTCTGGGGTAAAAAGTGCTTATGAACCAGTGTGTCTGTGCTCTCAGATTCTTTAATATATTATTATTTGGGTTTTAAATTTGTGTTGCATTTGTGTTTATTATTGTCGTTGCGAGTAGTTCAGGGTGGTTGTTTATGTCATAACGGGATTTAGGCATAATTGAGAGTTCATACAATTGCACTTAACTTTTGCACCTTGGGAAATGACATATTTGTTAGGGAGTTTAATTCTTGATTATTGCACATCGAGGGATGGTAGTGGTTAGGGATTATTTATGAATGCTTGTTCTTGTTCTTATTGGGTGTTTATACCACGGGAGTGGATATTCCTTAGTGTTAGTGACTACGAGAGTAGCTTTATACCACATTGCATCCTCACACTCGTTTAGACCCAAATTTAATATTACATTAGGTTAGGCACTAGGGGATTAAACACTTGAATCACAGGAATCTCAATCTCTCTCTATTGTTTTCAAAACCCCGAATCATTGCTTTATTTTATTTATTTAATGCAACAATCCAAATTAATCATTAGAATTAGCTTCATAGAATAAATTAGTAGCTAGTGCTTAATACAACCACTTCCCTGTGGATCGATAACTCGTTACTCAGAGTTGATTTGGTTCAAAATATACTACAATCAGTCAGCTATGGACCGCACGTCGTTCAAAAACGCGGTGACTGATCGATTACCCTTCGGGTTCCTGGTAAGCTTGGCCTTGAGGGGGATGATTCGTCCTCGGGAGGCACTAGCAAAACCTTGCAAATTGTTCCACATGCTTAACCCGAAGCCAACACATAAAATTGGCAAATTGTTCCATAGCCTAAACCCGAAGCAAACACCTACCCTGAACCGATTATCCATCAAATACTATCCCAATTAGCATTATCATACAAAAACCAATGCAATGTAGAAACCAACAGATGTTAAGAACAACTAAAACAACCACATTTGTGAAGAAAAAAAATTGCTCAACAACTAAAAATTCATTAAAACAAAAACCATCAAATTAGAAAAAAAAAAAAAAAAACTATAAACCACCGCCGGTCCGCGGCCAGGGACCGGTGAGAATAACAGACCCCCAACCCCCCCCCCCCCCCCCCCCCCGCGGACAACAAACCACCACCGTACACACATGAACAGTCTACCAGTCCACCACCATATCCCACTGGACCAGCCCCCCCCCCCCCCACCGCAACAGTAAACCCAAAAACAAAACCCACACCCCAAAAATCACTGGCACCAAACCATCATTGTGCACAGCCGGAGGAGCTACCAAACCCCACCAGACCCACTGCGTCACGTCATCCCTCCACGTCCTAGAAACCACCAAAAAAATAACCCCCAACAGCCCCGGCCCCAAACCACCGTCGTGAACACCCGATGAACCAACAAAACAACCAGAACACTGCGGACAACCCACCCATGACCCAAAAACCCCCAGAAAAAAGAAAAAAAAAAAAACCCTAGCTACCAAATCCGAGCAAAAAATCTGGAACACCCGCACCCCCGACCCAAAACACCATAGCTACCGCCCAGCAAACAACAAACCCCCCCCCCCCCCCCCCCCGGTTAACCCCAAAAATATCAGGAAAACACAACCCCCCCCCCCCCCCCCAAATGTAGAATAGACAAAGCAACTAACCTCGACCAATCACCGGTGGACCCCGCTTCTTCAGTGTGTCGCGGTCCCCCTCAACAACCATGGCTACGGGGATTTGAGGAAGAGAGAAACAAACTTATGAAAGAAACGCATGTTGCGGAGCACGTCGAGCAGTCCTACGCACGAACACAGCAGAAACGGGATAAAAGAAGGACTCTAGAACGTGCGCATGAAATTAGTGATTAAAATTTGTCTAGGTTTTAATCACTAGTAAAATACCAAATGTTTGTACTTTAAGATGTGTTTTCACCTGAATGTAATATATGTATGTATGTATGTATGTATGTATGTATGTATGTATGTATGTATGTATGTATATATATATAAATATAAATATATATATATATATATATATATATATATATATATATATATATATATATATATATATATATATATATATATATATATAGAACAAATATATAGTATAATGCCTCTATGTTAAGCCTATATGTGGCTAGTGTTATATTCAGTTACTATTTGTTCTATTTATGTTCCTGTAAAATAGTTATGTTTGAATAGTTGTTGTAACTCCCTGCTATTTACTCTCCTTTGTGTACTATATATAGCTGGTAGTTTACATCAATAAAGGTACAGTTCATTCCCTCACATGGTATCAAGAGCCATAATCCCCTAAGGAGTTTTTTTCTTTTCCCTTTCGCCATTTTTATCCATGGCTACAACCATCAATGACAATGTCCAGCTTAATGCTCCATCCAATTTCCCTATCAAACTCACTTCCATCAACTTTCCTGTTTGGAGACGGCAAGTTCAGTCCACCCTGATTGGCTTTAATATCTTCGGATACATCGATGGTTCTGTCAAAGAACCAGCTAAATTTAATGATACAGCACAAAAAACTTCTAACAAGGAACATTTAACTTGGTATCGCCAAGATCAGATAATCACCAGTGCTTTACTTGGGAGTTGTTGAAACACCATCTTTCACCTGTACATTGCCTTATGCCATATATTTCCTTCCTACTATTAGTTGCCCTAGATGCAGGGAAGAATTTTTCAAGAAATAATTTTTTCACATCATTCCACATGTTAACTGAATCGGGGGGAAGATTATAGAGCCAATCTTTTGCTTTATCTTTTAATGAAAATGGAAATGCTCTAAGACTTATATGCTCATCAGTCACCCCACGTAGTTTCATAACTGCACAAACTACTTGAAACTCTTTCAAGTGTTTATGTGGGTCTTCACCCGCCAAACCTCGAAAAATAGGGAGTAAATGAATTAAACCAGATTTTAAAGCAAAATCAACCTCAAGATTTGGTATTGTTATACATAGAGGTTGTTGGTTTAGATTCAGTGCAGCTAACTCCCTAAGTGTTCTATTGTTTGGTTCAGCCATTTTACTTACAACCTCCTCGTTTGCTGGATCACAGGTTGAATTTACCTCTTCAGAACTCGAGGAGCTATTTCTTTAATTTGCTTTGTTTCTTTCCTTAGTTGCCTTGCGACTTTCTCAATCTCAGGGATATATTGCAATTCTCCTGAATGAGAGGAACGAGTCATGCAACACTAAGGACAATAGAAACAATCACAAAGAAAAACTCAAGAAACGATTTTAGTTCCCCGGCAACGGCGCCAAAATTTGGCAGGGTTGTCGAAGCCCTACAAATTTAATACTGGCTCACTCCACTAATTTGTAGTAGTGGCAAGACCGGGTCGAATCCCAAGAGAACTAATGAGTTTCGTTTCTTTAATTAAAATAAAATGATTCAAAGTAGGGAAAATTGGGGGATTTGAGAAGAATAAATAAGATAGACAATAATTAATAACGAGTTCAGAGATGTTGAATTCTGATTCAAGGAAGAATGAACGTTAAAGATGTGACTTAGATCATTGGCTCTTACAAGTAAAGTTCAGATTCAAGTACTTAGCCAAAGACTAATTAGGATAGCCATAACTAGCATTTGATCTCCCTGAATTAATTGATTCAAACCAAGCATTCAAACCAACATCTGTTATTGAATAAACTGGGGACGATAGCGTTCCATATTCACCCAATAATATCATTACACTTTAATGGAAAATAACTAAGCCTAAATCACAGATTGAGATAGCTACAACCTGCAACTTTATCTTCCTGTCCTTTGTGTACTAATCATAGCAATATAATTAATACAAGCTACTCGGTCTAATCGTTTATGACAATTACAGATCATAAACTCATAGATAGCAATGATAAACAATAATAAACTAAGTTGTCAATTTAATTTATTATCAGTCTTCCTGAAAAATTAACTCTGAAAGAGCAGGAAGTACATGAATCCAGCAAATTAATTGAAATAGAACCTCCCTAAATTCACAACTAAAACTTCAAATTCCTTGAATCAGATTAAAGAGAATCTAGCTAGACATAGAGTAAACTATTCTAATATATTAAGAATTTGAAAGGAACAATCTGTCAAAATACATCAGAATAGCTCTCCTTTTATAGGGTTTCAAATCAACAATCTCCCCTAAAATTACTGCTCTTACCGCATCTTCCTCTACTAGCCTTCATCTTCAAAAAGCTTGATTAAAATTCCTCCAGAAATCTTCCACGAAAAGAGCTGATCGAAAGCGTCTAGTTCAAAGCCTTCCTGCGCCTTCTATTTCGCTGCTTCCCGTATCTCCGTAAATCCAATCGTAAACCTGTAAAAAGAAATAAGAAAATAAACGCTACACTGCAGAGAACAAAGTGGACTAGAATTCACATTAGGTTAATTACCATGTTGGACCCACTCCACTTATTTAAATAAGTTAATAACTAATAAACTTATACTTAAATTTTATTAACTAACTTATCTAATCCTAATATAACAAAATATACTAAAAATAATAAAATATAAAATATAAATAATAAAACTAACCTATAAACACTTATTTAAATCAAGGTATAAAATATGCTCATCAGTTGCACTGTTCTTTTGCCGTGTGTCTAGTGTGTTTGCAAATGTATGGTCTTTGTTGAGATGTGTTCATCCATGTTTGTTGGTGTGTGCATGTGACCAGCCTGCAATCTCATGTGTCCAAACACTGCCTTACGAGTCTATTAATGTGCATGTCTGTTAACTGGGTTTTTTTTTTTTGTTTTTTTTTTTTTTTTTGTTTTAATCCTTACTAGTTACTAGTGTTTAGTTATAGTGATTTCAACATGTACAGTAGTGTGTTTTGGTATTTTTAATTGTATGTATTGCTCTTTTAAATCTTTCCAATGTTATTGCAATTTAATTGGGTAGTAATATGTGGCATTGTGTTTAGATGTGTGCATTGTTATCCTTTTTCTGTGTGTTCGTCTGGTAGTTAGCTACATGTGTGGATGGTTTTTTTTTTCTTTGCTAGGCAAGAAGGTCAAGGGGGTGTAGTGTGCTCCTTGTGGGGCTTTATGTTCTGTGAGTGATGATGACTTTGTTTTTGACGAGATTGGAACGAGACCCGCTGTGGAACGCCCCTGATGTTGCTCCTGAGGATAATGGTTCGTCTGAGGAGTCTGGTGGTGGGGATGCGTCTGAAGAGGAATTAGATTTTCCTACTATTAAGTCTCGGGCACAGGTCGCGGCTCTTGTTGATGCGCTTGTGGACTTTTCGATGCAGCAGAAGGATGATATTAGGAGTTTGGGTTTCGGGGCATTGTTGGATTTCAAGGTGCATTAGCCCTGTTGCATTGGCTATTTGGCTCTTAAGTAATTTTGATGGGCAGACTAGGAGTTTTGACCTTGGTGGTGGAAGATCTTTGTCTGTCAATGAGTCTGATGTTGAGTTGGTGTTGGGTTTCCACGTGGACATATCGAGATGGTGACGCGTGATAAGCATCATATTAGTAACTTGTTGAAACACTGGAGGGGGTTGTTTGAGAAGGTGAGACATACGGTGACTGCGTCCCTTATTGCAGATAAAGTTATGGGCGAGGTGGATAGAGGGGTATGGTTTAAGAGGCATTTCTCTATGTTGGTGGTCTCCATGTTGGTGACTTCTATGAGCAATGGCTATGCAAATCAGATGTATTTCCATTGTTTTGATGACGTTGGACGCATTCGTGATCTGAATTGGTGCAAGCTTCTTTTGGATTCGTTGGTGGAGACGCAGGATGCTTAAAAATCTGGCCGGCATAAGTGTTTTGTTGGGCCTGCTGAGTTTGTTGTGGTATGGTCATATTTTTCCTTTGTGCGTGAGGTATTTTTTGTTTTGCATTTTGCCTTTAATTTGGTGTGTTTATAATTCAGTTGTTTTATGTTGACCGGGTCTTGCCTTTTGAGCGTTCTGTGCCGCAGTTGGTTCCTTCATTCGGGGGTGGACGTCTGAGTTGTTAGCTGCTCGGGAGTCTACAGAGATAAGCCGGGGTGATTTCATGGTTGGGGTGATTGAGGCCCCTATGGTTGTGTTGCAGTCGAATGCTAATGATGAGCATCATCCTGAATTTAGGCCCAAGGTAAACTCGTTTTTTTTTTTTTTTTTTTTTTTTTTTTTGTGTGTGTGTGTGTTCTATTCCTTTGCCCCTTTATTCGGGTTACCAATGCACACACATTTTGCTTCTTCTGCACATGGATACGTTTACTAGTGCCACTTTTCATTTTATTTGAGTAGGCAGTGCACGCATGTGTTTGACTACTGCGCACATTACTCTCCTTGAGTGTGCATTTTTGTTTCATGCTGATGTATGTTTTTTGGTTTTTGTTTCCCTAGACTTTTGAATGTGAGGTTGCTGTTGTGTTTTCGAGTTCCATTCGTGGGTTGTTCGAGTTCTTCGCGATGGCTCGTGGTAGGGTTATGGAGTAGAAGGTTTGTCGTCAGTTGTATGGTCCTATTCAGCCCCGTCTGCGTGAGTTGGATGCTGACTTTTGGGAAATTTTTTAGGCTATAGGCTTGACTGATGTTCTGTCGTTTAGCTTTGGTTTGACCCAGGATTTTGGGGTGGGGGTTGTCTATGTTAGTGGTCCGGATGCGGTTACTGAGCTGGGTAACAATATTGCTGCGAAGTGTATGGTTGCTGAGCATGATTGTGGTAATGTTGTGGATGAGGTAAATATTTTGTGTTCCTTTTCTTATACGTTGGATGTGTGATGTTGGTTATTGCTTCTTTTTTTTTTGTGGCGTTGTTTGTAATATATTTGGTGTGTTCCCTAGCAGGGGGTTGGGGATGTGTGTGCTGACCAAACTGGTGGGGAGCCTTGGAGGAAGAGGTTGTTTTGCCGGAGCGGGGTGATGATGGCGTTGGTGCTGTTGTTTCAGGTTTAGGTGTTTCCCCAATGTCAGACTGTACTCAGTTCACTACCACAGTTGAGGTTCGTTCCATCAGGTTTTGTGGCCAAACATGTTCTAATTTTGGGCTTCAGGGTGTGTGCAGGACCATTATTGTAGATGTGCATAGTGTCTATATTTGTCGGTTCGTTTATTACTTTTTTGGATGTTGTGTGCTTGTTTATATTTGTACGCGTGCACGACAACCTTTTATTGGGGTTTTTTTTTTTGTTATTATGGTGTTTGCTAGTTTATATCTGCTCTAGGTTTATGTAGATGTGCATAGTGGTCGTATTTGTCGGTCATTTTAATCGTTATGTGGATGGTGTGTGCTAGTTTATATGTGTAACTGTGCACGGCATTCGGATATTAGTAGGGGTTTATTTTATTGTATGTGTGGGTCGTTTGTTGATTTCTCCCCCTCATTTCTTTGTTTCATGTTAGGAGTGTCCTAAAGTGAATGTGGTTTCTGAGCCCACGTTGTCTGATGGCCCGGGTTGTGCGGCTCCGGTTAAAGCGGTGTGTCCCGTTATGCCTCCTAGGTCCTTTCCCCCTTGTTGTGGCTGCTCCTCTTCAGTATCAGCCATCCCGTGAAGCTGTTCCGCTTCCCATGAATGACCTTCCGGCGGATGCGTTAATAGTGAATTGATTACTGGGGGGTTCGCCTGCTAACATGTTAGTTTACCCGTTGTGTTTCTTTTTGTGGTTTGCATATTTGTTTTATTCTTTGCACTTACAGTTTGGTTATATTAGGGTTGAAACTATATTTTGTGTTGGTGAACGAATTTTGTCGTGGAAGAGTTTGTTGTCGCTGACCCCGGGTTCTGCGGTTAATGTGGGCGTTATAGATGCGTGGGCAGCTGTTCTGAATCATCGTGAGGCTACTAAGGCTCGTGTGGCACCGTTACGCCTTTTTGCTTCTACGTTCACGACGGTTAGTGTGACAACCCAAAATTTAATTTTATAAATTCGGTTTTAAGAAATTCCAAAATAGCCATTTTTCACTCTATAAAAATTTTTTAGATGAAGTCGGTGTTAGAATAAATTATTTTGAGCTACTTTTAAATAAATTCAACACCGGAACATGAATTGAAACTAAAATCCTAAATTTGCGGGTACATTGTGTACCAAGTTTTGAACTGAAAAGTCATTCTGAGTGAGACCGGGAGAAATCTGAGAAGCCTAAATCAAGTGTTTATTAAGAAGTTATTTTTGGGAAATTTAATTCCAACCCCAAACTATTTTAAATCTTTATTTTAGACAATGGTTCATGAAGCATGGTGAACCACTCTATTCCAAAAGAGCTTTGTCTGATGCAACTTTCTAGCCAAGCTTTAACATTTTTGCCCTCCACCAATCATGAGAGATCATCCTAGGGTTTTGTGCCTCTATAAATGAGAACACTATCAGACCTTTGCCTCTTGATTCCACTCTTTGCTTCCCCAAACTTTTTGCTCTGCAAAACCAAAGTCACAGTAAGTTTTCTCCAAGCCCTAACCTTCCATTTCTTCAAGTTTCCTTCTACTATATCTCTGAGAACTTAGTGGTAAGATGGTTGTGTGGTTTATTTGAGTTGTTTAGGAGGTGAAGGAGGGTGTAGATAGCTTGGGGAGAAGGTGGAATCCCAGCCAAGAGAAGAACTCTACAAAGATATAACCCCATGGACTCCCAAAGCTATTTTAGACCCTGTGAAGTCTTGTTTTAATGTTTGAAATGAGTATAAATACAAGAATAATGTGTGTTTAAGCTAGTAAGTGTTCTATTATTGATCTATGATGTGTTGTTGATGATTTGGGAGTGTTATATGGTCTGTTTTTTGCCTTTCACAATGTGCACCAGATGAGGCACGGAGCTAGCCAACGATCCTAGGGAGGAGCCGTTGGCTAGGCCCTTGGAGGAGCGGCCCTAGGGCACGGCTCTAGGCTAGAGTCGTGGCCTTAGGTCGCCGCTTGGCGATTCCAAGCGGTGGGGCTCCTCAAGCCCCGCCAGGCAAGGTCTGTGCAGTGGTCGGGCCCTTGTGGCTCAGCTACGTGTCGTTCCGGACCAGGACTCGCGGACCCTTGAGGCTTGGATACTCAGGGCCATTACGACGCACGAGTAGAAATTTATTTCATTACATTCGAAGTAGAAATGAGAATTTTTTGTTACAATTTGTGAAGAAAAAGGCCACAACGCATGTGTTTGACTACTGCGCACATTACTCTCCTTGAGTGTGCATTATTGTTTCATGCTGATGTATGTTTTTTGGTTTTTGTTTCCCTAGACTTTTGAATGTGTAGTTGGTGAGGTTGCTGTTGTGTTTTCGAGTTCCATTCGTGGGTTGTTCGAGTTCTTTGCGATGGCTCGTGGTAGGGTTATGGAGCAGAAGGTCTTTTTCGACAGTTGTATGGTCCTATTCAACCCCGTCTGCGTGAGTTGGATGCTGACTTTCGGGAAATTTTTGAGGCTATAGGCTTGAGTGATGTTCCATCGTTTAGCTTTGGTTTGACCCAGGATTTTGGGGTGGGGGTGTCTATGTTAGTGGTCTGGATGCAGTTACTGAGCTGGGTAACAATATTGCTGCAGAGTGTATGGTTGCTGAGCATGATTGTGGTAATGTTGTGGATAAGGTAAATATTTTGTGTTCCTTTTCTTATACGTTGGATGTATGATGTTGGTTATTGCTTCTTCTTTTTTCTGTGGTGTTGTTTGTAATATATTTGGTGTGTTCCCTAGCAAGGGGATGGGGATGTGTGTGCTGACCAAATTAAAGCTTAATTATGCAAGGCAAACTAACCAACATAACATAAAAATGTAAACACAGCGGAAGTCTAATCATAAAACCGGGAAAACCAAGGAGTGTTATGCCACATTCACTCCAACGTGAACGCAGAGGCAAAAACTAAAACCATCAATCTAATATGTCTAACATCAGGGGCACACAGGCCAAAACACAAAATAAACTGTTCGGGGATCTAAACTATCCATGTCTAACGCTCTCGCCATCTACTCAGGACCTGAAAAGCACATAAAGAAAGGGGACGACTCCCGGTCAGTGAATATTGCTGGTAACCCATCAATACACGTTTAATAGCATAAGTAGATAGTATAATACAAAATCATTTTCGAAACGGAATACAGTATATATCAGTTTTAAACCGTAAAGAGAAAAGTCAACTGCAAAGACTCTATTTCACTCTCAAAAGAACAAGGGAATCACATCCCAAGACAACATCAAGACAAGAACAGCAGTAGAACAACTCAACACCGCTCAAGAGGTAATCTACTGATCACAAAGCAGAAAACATCAAGGCATAGACAACAACAATAACAAGTACAACTCGAGGTTTATTCTACTGATTAAAAAGTAGAATACCACTCAACATGCTCAACAGAAAAGGATAGACACACACACATTGGCAACACATGCCACCGTGACACTAAATGTCACAAGTTCCAACCTTATGCCCTGTTCCAACCTTATGGCTACCCCCGGCCTTATTACAGTTCCAACCATTACCTCCAAAAACCCTGTACTTCTGAGTCCAACCTTATGCCTCCGGGAATCGTCGTTCCCCACCTACAACCACCAAATCATCAACCACCGATTTCATAGTACACGAGGGTAGCGTTCATTTCAATCACACAACCACCAATCACATGAGCCTGAAGCCCAGCTGAGCCTGAAGCCCAAATCACATGAGCCTGAAGCCCAATTACAACTCCATAATCACATCATGGCCACCACGAGGACCACATCTGTACCTTGGTGATTAATGCCCCATACCATTAATCGTGCAATCCAGGTACAGCCAACACACACATCATCATAGGAATCAATCAACGGATCACAACGAAGATATGAAACCATACTCAATCAAGGAAGGATTACAATCCGACATCAACGATGATCAACACAAGTTATCATCTACAATAGGAAAGAACAAACCACACACGCTAGCATTTCAACATCAAACTAGCATGCTTATCAAACGGGTAAACAAAACATAGTTCCGAAGAACGTACAAGACTCACCATGGTACAACGAATCACAAGGTTGAACACTTAGCACGATTCAAGACACCAAATCCTACATGGATTCCTATCATATCGTTCTAGACATACGAAACATCAAGAAGACACTCAAATAGCCCAACAAAAGAACATCGAGAAGTCAAAACATCAATTACCGAGTCAAAAGAATCACGGGGAACAAATCCCCAACAACCCACAACATTGTACCCGCAGGTGGGGCCACGGGTGGACCCCCACCCATGGTTCCGCCCGCGAGAACCAAAGCCAAACCTCTTGTACCCCGCGGGTGGGGCAGCGGGTAGGCCACTGCCCGCCATTCCGCCAGCGGGTACAACCTGTACCACAACTAATCCCTTCGGGGATTTTCAACACCAAGCTCAAATTCAAGTCCAAAACACCTAAAATCTCACAAAATACAACAATATGACTTGAATCAATGGAATAGCCAAGCAATGGCATACAAGAATCCTAATAAGAAGCTCTAGATATGCATTCCCATAAGACAATGCATCAAAACTCACATTTCATATCAAAAATCACATGTAGAAGTCAAGAAATCATCATATAGGTAAGAAAATAGATTTTGTAAAGCATGGGTTACCTCTTGTAGCCTACAACTTCACTTATCACACCCTTACAAGCTTCTATTAAGGCTCTCCTTCAACTTCAACTTCACAAACACACCAAAAGACAACAAAGATTTCATCTTTAGAAAAAGACACCTTTAAAGGTACTAAAAACACTAAAGTACCAAAGATCTTACCCTCCTATATGCTCAAGATTAAGAAGGTTTGAATCTTGGAGACCAACTTGAAGAATCTTGGAATGCCCAAACTTGGCTTGAAGAAAAAGCTAGCTATTTTCTAGAGAGAAGGAGGAGCTTTTCTTTTTAGAGTGTTAGGGAAAAGAATGAAAGATGACTCTAGGTTAGCTTGGAATACAATCATAAGGTGAAAGGTCTTCTTTACCCTTACTAAAATGAAAAAGTGCAAGGAGACAAGGGAACAATTCATGAAGCATAAGGTACAACCCATTGACTTGGATTGACTAGTCAATTACTAGTCCTCCGACTATTAAATTTTCAGGATTTTAGGAATTAAACTATCAATTAAGCTAGGATTAATTACTTAATTAATCCTTAAATGGAATTTGGATTTACGGGGTTTCACACACGGAGTTAGCCAACGACCCTAGGGAGGAGGCGTTGGCTAGGCTGATGGAGGAGTGGCCCTAGGGCACGGCTCTAGGCTAGAGCCGTGGCCCTAGGCCGCCGCTTGGTGGTTCCAAGCGGTGGGGCTCCTCAAGCCCCGCCAGGCAAGGTATGTGCAGTGGTCGGGCCCTTGTGGCTCAGCTACATGTCGTTTCGGACTAGGACTCGCGGATCCTTGTGGCTTGGACACTCGGGGCCATTACGACGCACGAGTAGAAATTGATTTCATTACATTTGGAGTAGAAATGAGCATTTTGTGTTAGAATTTGTGAAGAAAAAGGCCACAAAAGTTGTCTGTGAAGTTTTCAATGAAGGAAAATGTTGAATATTTGGTATTGGTTATTTATTTGAGAAGCATGGAAATTATATGACTGTTAGATAATGAAATATGATCCATATTGGTTAATCTTTGCTAGAAAAGCATGCCTAGATGTCTATTATGACTTGTTGAGATTATTGCAAAGATTATTAACTGTTGAAGTGTACAGAGCATATTTCCTTGAATGCTAGATTACAGTAGATGAGATAATGTTGAGCATTTTGAGTTCAAGTGCATGTTGAATACTTGCTAAGTGTTTGCCAATGAGGATTAACTACATTATGATTTATGAGCATGTTTATAGAATTGTTGAGAATCCACACTTCCACATTGAAAGGAGAATTGAAGTATATTCTACAGTGAAGTGCATATTTGAGCATACCATGTTTTAAAATGGACAAGTGGTCAAAGTGAGCCTAAGTATTATTTTCAAAAACTCATATCTATTTTAGAAAGTCATTCTCTTGTTGCATTGAGAAATTGTTGAGAAGTTATGTGCATAAGTTTGCATAAGTAAAGTGTTGCATGAGTTGAAATGCATGAGCCATATCTATATGTATTAGTGTGAGTAATCCGAGATTTTGGAGGACCGTTAGGACTATGTCCTTTTGGAAGAAAAGAGATAAGATCGGATAGAACTGACAAAACAGTGAAAGAAAGAAAGTAAAGAAAACAACGGACATTGCGATCCGATATGAAGTAATGAGGTAGATATTCACGAGTTACTCGGTTGGAAACTGCCCGCCAGGCTTAGAATCCTGGTTAGGGGGTGTGCACACTGATAGTTCGATACCTGATTCCACAGATTTTGAGAAAAGAACCAAGAGACTGGTTCTGCGGCGAGATGATCATTAGGCCGGCTAGATGTCGAGCCCAGATAGGTCCATTCACCTTATGGTGAAGTCCTACCTCGTCCATGAGTAAAGAAAGCAATCGAGTGAGGGAGACTCAAGAGAAAGAAATCGATTCAAGAGACTCAAGAGAAAGAAATCCAGTCAATAGACTCAAGAGAAAGAAAGCGAGTCATTGTGACTCTAAGAAACCTCCACAAGAAAAAGTATTCTTTTTACAAAAGAGTGTATATGTATATCTATCTATACTTATACTAAAGCATCATGTTCATTATATTGCATGATCAAGTTAAAGTGCACAAGATTGCATATAAAGAGTATATGATTGCATGAGATTGCATGATGAGTATATGATAGCATGAGATTGCTTATAGATTATATGATTGCACGAGATTGCATGATGACTATATGATAGCATGAGATTGCTTATAGAATATATGATTGTACGAGATTCCATGATGGGTATATGATAGCATGAGATTGCTTAGAGATTCTATGATAGCACAAAATTTCTTATTGACTTATGTGTTAGCATGAGATTATTTACTAAGATATATGATGATATGAAATTATTGATAAGATGAGTATGTGATAGTATGAGTTTATTGCTAAGCTAATTAATTGTGAAAGCATGCCTATTGTTAAATAGGTTGCAAGCATATAGAAACCCTGTTAAACATGATAAAGTGTTGCCTAAGTGTTTCAGAATACTTGATATAAGTACGAGAAAACTGTTTTCCAAAAGTATATATTGTAGTACTTTACAGGGTTGAGTGGCGTTATACTTAGCTTCGTGCTAACGGGTTTGTTTTCTACTTGTTGTTTGTTAACCCCTTTCAGGTGGGCCCAGTTCGTGAGAGAGTACGAGTTAGACTAGACTAGCATAGTTAGCTTTTGTAGTCTAAACTCTCGATGTTGTTTTCTTTTAAGACTTGTAGTTGTCTACCCTCGTTTTGATGGTATTGGACATCGGGATTTATCCCCTAGTTCGTTTGATACTATTAAACTTTTAATGATTTAGTATGTTTATCCTTGGCCTGTGCAATCACCGTGAAGGGTGATTGTGGCGGTGACACCTCTTTTAAGTTGTTTTAGTAAGTTTAATTCGCTGCATTAGCTTACCTTTCAAGGTTAAGTTTGTTAAATAAGTTTTAAGAAAAGTGGGGTGTTACAGTTGGTATCAGAGTGGTACTAACCGCAGGAAACTTAGGAAGTTTGACCCTTAAGACTTGTGCTATTTACTTGGCTTTTTTGCTTATATCCAACGCTTATTAATGTAGCTACTTGCTTGGTGTCCTCCTTACTACCCCCTAGGATGTGTGTGCGAATATGTGGGTTCTCGTGTGCATAGATGTTTGTTGTTACATTTTCGTCGTATTTCAATTCATTTAGCTACTAGCACGTTTTACTCTTCACTACCCCCGATAATGTGGGTGCGCATATGTGGGTAAACTTGTGCTTAAATTTAGCTGTTACGTTGTATCACGAATTCCGTACAAGGTACTGGGGTTTGGTGTGGTGAGATTTTCTAACACGTGTGCACTGCTTTGTGGCATGTGTGAGTTGGGTGTGGGTTTTTTTTTTTAGTCCCACCACCATGTGTGCGCATGGTTATTTTTGCTGCGTGCATAGGTCACTTGTGTTTTTTTTTTCAATTTTGTTAACTCTGTGTGTATGGCATGTACCCTTTGTTTTTTAGTACACAATGTCTTATTAATAACAAGTATGCTTCATATAAAAATGGTTCATAATTGTAATCTAAATTGCATTGTTCAGTATTTTTGAAATAAATAGTATTCTAATCTTCGTCTTGTGCTACCTTATATGGACATGTGCGGCTGTTGTGGCATGGGAGGTCGCATATATTGCACGTCCTTTCTTTTTTCTTTTGTTGCTTTGTGATTGCTTTCTCTTTATTGCTTTTGAGTCTCTTCCCACTTCCTTTGTTCTTTGCAACTTTGGGTGGTTTTATTTGTATGTCTCATGGTCTACTTGATCCTAGTAGTGTTTCGAACACAGATTCATTGTTGCCATTCTCTTGTGTTTGCTGCCTCTCCCTTTGTAGATCTTTTTTCAGTTGCTGCAATGTTGCCAACATTTGGTCCATTTTGTTCGGCCAACCGCTCACTAATCTCATGCAGTTGTAGAATTCACTCCAAAGTTGATTTGCTACTTTTGTTGCTTCATTTGTTGTGGGGATATTTGTTCCTTTTGCCCACGGGACGTGTACATGTGTCTCTTGTCCATCATGGAACAATATACTTTTGTGGGATTGATTCATACCCTGTTGGCTTCATAAAACTAGCACGTGCCTACAAAGTATACCAACACGGTTGAATTTCTTGCATGCACACTCTATTTTTTCCGCTTTGGGGATTTCGGTTACTTCAAACGTTTTTTTGCCTATTTCGTCAACTTTGTAAGTCCATATGTCACCCACGTTTTTTTTGTCGATGATGTGACACGTGAAACTGGCCTCCTATACCTCTTGTTGGAATTCATAGAATATGTTTATGGTGTACACTTTAGCACCATGCTTTTCAAAACTCAAAGGGGTTTTAGTTTATGGGTACGAACCTTCATTTTCTGCAATGAGTTTTTTCTAGTTATGTCTCTGTTCTCCGATGACACTGTTGTATTGTGCCATGAATTCTACCAAGCTGTAGTGGTGGTTTGTGAATTTTTCCCAAAATAGTTGTTTTCTCATTCTGATCTTGATGTTGTCCTGAGCAATCCTCCCATTTGTATGTCGTTGAAGTACGTAGGTATCCACGACGCACGTGCTTCATACAGCTG
>NW_017618708.1:3084051-3199051 GCF_001879475.1 Ipomoea nil
ACTGAACTCAGAGACTAACTCAGTTTCTTCACTCCTTAGACTCTCATACTTGGTCATGAGCAATTGCAACTTTGAAACTTTGACAGATCATGCTCCTTCATAATGAGTCATAAGTGTATCCCAGACAACCTTTGTAATATCTATAGCTGAAACCAACTCGAATTGACATTCTCCAAGAGCACTATGAATCGCATTCATAGCTTTATTGTTCGCTGATGATTTCTTCTTCTCGTATGTTGTGCACTGGTTCAGTGGTTTTTTCTTCTCTTGGTTTTGGACTATCATCGTGGGTGGAGTCCAAGACTTTTCTACGGAATCCCAACATTCTGCCTCCAAGGATTTGATAAAGGCTTTCATCCTAGCTTTCCAATAAGCATAGTTGATGCACCATCTTCCATTCTGCAAAATAATACTCGAGTATCCCTTAGGATCTCACTAGCAAATTGAGCGACACTGCTCTGATACCAATTGAAATTGTGTAATGCAGACATGTAACACAATATGAAGAAATAAATAAAGCACCAAAATAAGTACACAGCTGAATATGATAACGCAGTTGGAGAACACCTCCTAATCTGCGGGACCAAGCCCAAAAACTTTTTCACTCAAGATCGACCCGCGGTTTTTACAATTACAAAGTTCAATGAATTACAAAACTAGGTCTACCACCTATTTAAACATTAACCTCATAAAACAACTCTATGAAAAAGTTTACAAATACAGTTGAACTAATTCTACCAATTAAACAAACTGTAACCAACCTAAATTTTTAACACAACTTGTATTAATATAAAATGGAGCTGACTTTTCCAGATAGTATACCAATCTTTCCCGATTTTAAAGTTTCCTTGTATCGTCTTCCGAATAATCCCTTATAGCACCTTTCAGAATAATATTATTCTTTTTTCCATTTTGAAAACTTCAATTTTCTTCATCTCCCAATTTATAGTGAAAGGCCACCATGAAGTTACGCCATTTTGTTACCTAATTTCATGCCTTAATCTCCATGATCATCATAGCACACACACGTTCACATTTTCATTTCCTTAAATCACTCTTGCTCTCACAATGCTTCCACTACCTTTCCACATGTACATATGCTTCCACTCTCTTAATTTATCCCACTTCATACACGTACTCATCTCATGCCACATTTCATGCACACTTTCATCCACTTACATTTCATGCATTTCATATTAGCCTTATGTTTGTTTATCTTATGCCAATTAATAGTAGTAGTACCTAATATATGTATATATATTTTAAGCATACGTAATATATATTAACTAATATATATTTGCATGCACTATACGTAATATATATATATATATATATATATATATATATATATATATATATATATATATATAGAATAAAGTTCAAATGCGGCGGGGTCTTCCCGTGCGGTCGTGCGGCGGAATTTCAGAATACACCAACAGTGTTAACAATATGCACCAATAGTGTAATAAAAACACACCCAATGAAATGTAATAAAACATCACAAAATACACAACAGACTCAAAAAAATACACCATATAACTCACCACCCCCAATGGTGTATTTCCGAACAGTGTATGGTGTTTTTACTCACACCTAATGGTGTGTGTTTGGTGATGCGGGGCTCTGTTTACTCTGTTTTGTGTGGTGTATTTTTCTAACGTTGATGGTGCATATTTGTTGAACTATTGGTGTTGCCGCACCGTAAGACACTGCCGCACCTAAACTCGCCTATATATATATATATATATATATATATATATATATATATATATATATATATATATATATATATATATATATATATATATATATATATATATTAAGTGTAGTAATATATACATATATATAGTACTATACTAACGATGATGATGTAAAGTACATGATGAAGTGATGTATTCATAAGATCCCAACTAGAACATGAATGATAAAGGGTAATATTCCTAATAATATATAGGGAGAGGAAGATGAATTTTAGTGTGTCTAGAATACAGGGTCATAATACGCATCCTCAAGCTTAAGGTTCTCTAGAGAGAACATTGAGCTTGTTCCTTGGATCATTTAACCTTGTTGTGGTTAGTAACCTGGTGAAGATGCACACCAGTTGGTCTTTTTGTAGAGATGTAATTTCCTTGTTTTTCCATACTTCCTTTGATGCTACTTTGTAATCAACAAAATAAAAAAAATCATGACAAATAAAATTTTCGCCTGCATGATTGGCTACAACAGAACACTTCATCTAGAGCGTAGCTACAACGGAACATTCATCGAGAGCGCAGCTACAACGGAAAACTCATCTTGAGTGTAGCTACAACGGAACACTCATCCGAAGCGCGACTACAAGTCTGCAACAAGACACTCATCCCGAGCCTTAATAAATTAAGTCAGACACAAAAACGTGTCTTCAACATATCTACTGAGATTTTGATCACGGAGAAAGGAAACAAGTTTAGATTGTGGTTAGATAGACAATATCGAAGAAGATGTGAAAAGATAAGGTGGTCTCACCGACCGGTGGTGGGGTTAGTGGCGATGAGAACAATAGTTCTGATAATAATTTTATTATTGATCAATCATGATGATATAAAGTACATGCATGACGAAGAGATATGTTTATAAGGATAAAAGAGTAACAGGCAGGATTGGAATTGTAAATGATAATATTCCTAGCTAATAATATAAGGAGAGAGAGATTGAGTTCTAGTGTGCGTAGGATACAGAGTCTTAATAGACATGACAATAGCTTGAATACGTAAATAATTAATACAACAAAAAATAAAATAAATTATTATTATTATTGTTACTAGTATTTTCACCCGTGCGATGCACGGAATAGATTTATTACAATATTTTAAGAATATTTGGATCGATATACAATTATATAAATTATAACATCGAATGTTATATAATACAATTGAAGAATTGAGTTGTATCGATTGTATTTTCTGATGTTATCATTGCTTAAATTCGAGCAAATAATTGCCTAATTAATAGCCAATAGGTAGATGTACGCATCCGGTGCTGAAACTTTAGAGATTTTATATATCAGTGTTTATAGTTTGTATTAAGTGGCAAATTTGCTCGTTGTCTAGCAACCCAGTTATATAAATCATTTGCTATTCTAATTTATTTGTATGGAAGATATATTTCTGTGTAGATATATATTAATTTTGTCATCTTCGCATAAAAAGATAACATAATATCACTGGTTAGAATTACACATTATTAAACATCTTTGTAGACGACATTGGTAGTAGCAACAGAATCTTGTCCACCTTCGTCTAGAGCTAACACCTTCAGGCCATCAAGATGGGTGACTCGGGAAAAAGTCACATAAAATTGATCATTGCCCATTGCATTACTATTTTCTCTAGGAAATCAATGAGCTCTGATCCATATGTATCCCATATAATACATATACTATAGTTAATCTGTTTTCTTTTTGGAATAGTTAATCGGGGATCATTTAGAATTTTGAGTCAAATAGTAATATTCATTTCCTTTTTCAATTGGCCTAATTTATGTGTCATTTTTAATCATAGTCAATTATTTTTTAAATACATATATTTGTACTATAGTTAATCTGTTTTCTTTTTGAAATAGTTAATCGATGATCATTTAGAATTTTGAGTCAAATAGTAATATTTATTTCATTTTCAATTGGTCTAATTTATGTGTCATTTTTAATCATAGTCAGTTATTTTTTCAATACATATCAATTAGGTAATTATTAATAAAAGATTTTTAAAAAAAAAGTATTTCCAGTCAATTATTAATTATAGATTCTTTTTCCAGTTTACCTATACTATTGTTAATTCGTTTCCTTTTCGAAATAGTTAATCCGGATCATTTTTAATTTTGTCTATCAACTATTAATATTCATTTCTTTTTTTAATTGCCATATAATAAACATAGTCATGCAATAATGTAGTAACAATCTTCTCTGTGCAAAGTATTCTCAAATAGTTTGCTCATTGCATGACTATTTTCTCTGGAAATCAATGAGTTCAGATCCATATGTATCCCATATAATACCTATATTATAGTTAATTTGTTTTCTGTTCCAAATAGTATCATTTTTAATTTCCAGCCAATTATTAATATTCATTTCTTTTTTCAATTGGCATAATTTTTGTGCCATTTTTCTTATGTCAGTCAATTATTATTTTGTTACTACATATCAATTAATTAATTATTAATAATAGATTTTTTAAAAATATTTTCAGTCAATTATTAATAACAGATTCATTTTCTAATTTATTTATACTATTGTTTGGGCGGTCTGGCCATTTCCTTTTTCAATTGAATCAATTTGTGATCACTTTTAATTTTTAATCAAGTATTAATATTCGTTTTCTTTTCCAATTGGCCTAATTTCCATGCCATTTTTATTATCAGTCAATTATTCCTTTTTAATACATATTAATTAGTTAATTATTAATAACAGATTTATTTTTAATATTTCCAGTCAATTATTAATAACATATACTTTTTCCAATTTACCTATACTATTGTTAATCGGTTTCCTTTCCGAAATAGTTAATATGGGGATCATTTTTAATTTTCAGATAATTATTAGTATTCTTTTCCTTTTTCAATTGGCCTAATTTCCGTGTCATTTATATTCTTAGTCAATTATTTTTTTAATACATATCAATTAGTTAATTATTAATAACAGATTCTTTTTTTAATATTTTCAGTAAAATATTAATAATAGTTTCCTTATCCAATTTACATATACTATTATTTGAGCGGTCTGGCCATTTTCCTTTTTCATTTTGGTTAGTTTGAGATCATTTTGTTCAGTCAATTATTAATATTCACTTCATCTTTCAATTGACCTCATTTCCGTACAATTTTTATTCTTAGTCAATTATTATTTTTAAATGCATATCAATAAGTCAATTAGTTAATTATTAATAACAGATTCTTTTTTAAATACTTCCAGTAAATTATTAATAAAAAAAATATTTTATCAATTTACATATACTATTGTATGGGTCATGGGTGGTCTGACCATTTCGTTTTGTGTTTTTTTTTTTTTTTTTTTTTTTTGCATTTGCATTTGAGTCAGTTTGAAATCATTATTAATTTTCAGTCAATTATTAATATTCATTTCCTATTTCAATTGACCTAAATTTCGTGTCGTGTTTATTTTCAAGTAATAATTATTTTTTGTAATATTATTTTTAAAAACTATAGTTTCACATCTGAACATGGTGCGAATAAACAAATAAAACAAATGCCTATTCAAAATAACGTAAAACCATGCAATCTTCATTTTTGTTATATTTTATATTTATAATTTTAAAATCATGGTGTTCTATACTTTCTCTATCTATTGCAGTCCAAAGAGTCAAGATGCACCACCGGAGTTCAACCCTGTGACCTTTCCTCAAAGGGAGCAACAGAGGTGTCATTTTAGCACATGGTGATTGGCCCATTAAAGACTACTTAAATAAAGATTGAAACAATTATTATTTTGTTTCCATTTTAAACCTAAAAAAAAAAACAAAAAAAAACAAAAAAAAAAAACAAAAACAAAAAAAAAAACTCTTTTCCCCAAGTAAAAAAATAAATAAATAAAATTCATACAAATAGTGAAAATTCGTAAATTATCTTTTCTAATTCATAATATTCCACCTATTTCATAATTATATTCTCAGTTAAACAAATCTTTTTCTAATTTGAATTTAGTTTGTGTCCACATAAACAAATGTCTGCAGGAGAGCAACAATATTACAATCACTTGGAATTGAGAAGTACCTCAATGCATAAAACAAAAAGAAAAGAGACGTCAAACTCATTGTTATACACAATCAACTAACAACTATTTACCAAACATGCCAAAATAGAATTGAAAATTAGAGAAACAAAAGATTAGTAAAATAAAATCAAAATTATCAACGTTTACTACAAATCATAGAACTATAATTAATAACATTTACCTGGGAGTCATGGAGTAAGCACTGCAGTGTCTGTTGGTTGACTGTGGAACGTGGATATTCGCTTGACAAATACCAATGCATGAGCCGGAGCCTTATACAACTTTTTCTCGTCTTGGGAGATAGGTCGAAAGCAGAGACGAAAAAAACAGACTCCATTAGTAAAAAAATATTGTTGAAATGCACAGATTATAAAATTTCAAATCTCCAAAACTACAATATTATATTGTTAGATTTTTCTTGTATTTGTAGTGTGAAATTTTTTTGTGCGTTCAAAGAGTTATGCATGGAGTATTTGTAGTGCTAGATAGAATATATTTAGGAATGGAGTATTTGTAGTGCCAGATATAATATATTGTCCTATTGCATTACGAATAGGGATTTTAATGTAGAATTATAGTACGAATAGGAAAGTAAAAAAATAATATATTCTATTAGAAATTGTATTACACTATTTTATAATATTAGGTAAGGGGAAAGAATATGAATTGTAACCTAGAATTATAGTACGAATAGGAAAGTAGAAACGATATATTTTATTAGAAAGCGTGATTTTCTTACGCGTGGAGTATTTGTAGTGCCAGATAGAATATATTTACGAATGGAGTATTTGTAGTGCTAGATAGAATTAATATATTGTCCAAGGCCGGCCCAGAGGGGTGGGAAGATTCAATAGTTATGTTGTGCAATCGAATGCACCATGCGCATGGTGCATACGATGCAAAACGACGTCATTTTGACTAAAAACGCGCGTCCCACTTAAAAAAAAAAAAATTCAGGTTCGATTCTCGGCAATAGCATTATTATGGATATATAGTTATGAATTTCTGGATATATAGTTATGAATTTATGGATATATAGTTATGAATTTATGGATATTTAGTTCATTCATTGTAGATATTTACTTCATTCATTCACTGTGGATACATAGTTATGAATTTCTGGATATATAGTTATGAATTTTTGGATATGTAGTTATGAATTTATGGATATTTAGTTCATTCATTGTGGATATTTAGTTCAATCATTGTGGATATTTAGTTCATTCATTGGGGATATTTAGTTCATTCATTGTGGATTTTTACTTCATTCATTCACTGTGGATATATAGTTATGAATTTGTGGATATATAGTTATGAATTTATGGATATATAAAAATACTATTGCCGGGAATCGAACCTGATTTCTTTTTTAAGTGAGACGCGCGTTTTTTAACCAAAACGACGTCGTTTTGCATCGTATGCACCATGCGTATGGTGCATTCGATTGCACAGCATAATTTGCGAGGCTGGGCACCTGTCCAGGGCCCATCTCTAGAGGGGTCCATAAGCTATAAGATATTGTATATAAATATAGAATATTATTTAGTATATATTAAAATACATTGGGTTAATTGTTGTATTGTTGTTTAAGAATCTTAAATTATACCGTATTATTGTTTAAGAGTTAGAAATTAGAAATTTTGTTTGTATCTTCAATAAAGAAATTTTGTTTGGGGGGCCCTTAGGGTTGGGGTTCAGCCTTTTGGAAGAATAAAGAAATTTTGTTTGTCTTTTAATTCTATTTATTAGGATTCCTATGTATAATGAAATTGTAAGTTTATTAGTTTTAATTTATGAAGATTTGATTTATTTTAACTTATTTTATGTATTGAGAAGGATATATTAGAGAATATTAATCTTTGATGCAATTAAGATGATTTTGCATCAAAGTAAAACACGTAAAAAAAATTTTATAATTGTTTTTGTATTTAAAAAATGGAATAAGGTTCAAATTGGCAAGTGAACATAACCTGAAAATGCAATTAGGTCACTGAATGAAAAAAAAAAAAGTGCAATTAGGCCACTGAATACTCCAAATGTATACAATTTCACCTGATAGCATGTCACCATCAATTTTAGCAGGTTATTGGTTACGTGGCAGCTGAGTTGGCATTTTTAATAATTTTTAATAAATTTTAAAAAAACGACGGGGTGGTCGGCGGCCACCCCGTCGTATTATTATTATTTTTTTCAATTTTTTAAAAAATTTATTATTAAAAATTATTTAAAAATATTAAAAATGTTAACTCAGGTGCCACGTAAGCAGGTAACATGCTAAAATTGATGGTAACCTGCTATCTGGTGAAATTGTACATTTGGAGTGTTCAGTGGATTAATTACACGTTTTTGGAGTGTTCAGTGACCTAATTGCACTTTTTTTTTTCGTTCAGTGACCTAATTGCATTTTTAGGTTACGTTCAGTGACCAATTTCTACCTTATTCCTTAAAAATTGTTGAAAATTCTATAATATTATTTCATGTTTTTTTTTTTTTTGAAAATTCATGTTATTTAATATTATCATTTTTTTAGTATTATTAAATTTAAATTTTAATTTTTCGGTCCTTTTTTAAATTTCGCCCCGGGCCTATAAAATGTTTGGACCGGCCTTGATATTGTCCTATTGTATTAGTAATAGGAATTTTATTGTAACCCGCATGGGCAGCTCAATTGGTTACAGAGGTGAAACTTTGGAAAAATGACCAGGGATTAAGTCTCACCAGCAGCAGTGTGAGAGCGACCTCCCAAAGTTTCCTTGTATGCACTATTTTATAATATTAGAATAGGAATTTTAACCTAGAATTATAGTACGAATATGAAAGTAGAAAACAATATATTTTATTATAAAACGAGATTTTTTAGGAATTGGGCAGGAAGTTAAGGTTCAGGATTTTGTTTTTATATAAAATATAGATAGATAGTATAGATTATTATTATTACTAGTAATTCACCCGCGCGATGCACGGAAAAAAATGATGTTATTATAAATATAAATAAAAAATAGAAAAAATAAAAATATTTTAAATTGTTTAATATAATAATATTTTTGAGCTTCCATCGGTCAAGTATTTATTATTTTTATAGAATACAAAATTACAATTAAAATTAAAATTAAAATTTTGTATGGTTAATATAATCTCTAATTATGTACATATTCAAATAAATTTATAGAGAGAATTTACATAATTACATTGATTTATTCTTAATTGTATTTCATCTATATTATAATTTTCACAATACGAATAATAACTAAAATAATTACATTTAGAAAGTAAATTTCAAATTTTGTATGAGTAAATTTAAAATAAATGTAATCCTTTGTTATGGGGGAGAAAAAAATAACTATTTTATTTTTCAAATGTTGTGCTTTTTTTTTTATAATAAAGGATGTTGTGGCTATCACTACTGGAAATTATGGAATTTTCGACCACCTGAAAGTGATATTAAATCAAGTTGATACCAAAAAGTGATCGGAAATAGCAACAAAGGTTTTTCCGGATACCAAAAGTGGTCGGAACAAGGTTTTTGACTTGATTTAAGATCACTTTCAGGTGGTCGGAAATTTCATAATTTTTAGTAGTGTATTTTATAATATAATAAGGATAAAGATAATAATTGTAACAATAATTACTCACTAAAATAATAATTGTAACATTAATTATTTCCCAAACCATATAGCTTTATTATAGTTAAGATTATTATTATTATTATTATTATTATTATTATTATTATTATTATTATTATTATTATTTAACTATACGTTGTTGTAGGGGCAGATCCAAAGCTTGATTATGATGTTGACTTACCATCTAATTAATATTTTGATTGTTACACCCTGATTAATTAAATATCTGGATTAACCAAACGGCTAAGTTATTGTTACATATCTCCAACTTATATATAGTAACTAGTTTTTTTTATATGCGATGCGCAAAAACATATGCATAATATTTATATCTTTTAAAATAATTAACAAATTCCTACTAATTAAAATCTATATGAAATCAAATTTATTTATTATAATAATTCAATATATAATGTCTACAAATATTATTATCATCAAATAATATAAGAAAATATATGGTGGATGCATGTGCATGTTAACAATAAGGGAAAAGATAACGGAAGTTATAACAATAGGGGTATTTTTGTCCAAAAATTTATATAGTACAACTCTAAAAGCATAATGTACAAAATGATTAGTTAGCATTAAAAACATGGACATAAATGAGGGATATAACTTTGATTGAGACTTATTATGTTTTTAGATAATAACAAAAATAAGGGGTAAACACAACCAAGTTGGTCAGGCTATTGTTTGGTAACTATAAGTCTTCAATATCGATTCTCGGTGAAAGCGGCATATTGACTTTCTTGGTTTGAGCTTATCAGCTTATAGAAAATCTAGACCAGTTTACCTTATTGTTGTCATTTATCAACTAAGACCACAAGGTGCCGGACACTCCTCCTGTCCGGAGGGAATCATTTGTTGTCATTCATATCATGTATGCCTCAACTGGGTATGGAGCCACGTCAGTCAAGTATAGAGTGTCATAGTTTACCTAATACACACCCTTAAATATAGTAGTAGTTGAGGAAAGCCAAAACCCCCTTGGTTTACTTCTCCTCTATGTGATTTGGGAGCTATTATACATTAGCGTAATGGAATTTACTCAGTATTACGTCATTGGATAGTGAATGCGAGTTTTACCCGGTCTTCCAAATATTAATAATAACAAATGCAAATCCCAAATTACATTGCCAGCTGATATATAGATTTCTTAATAAAGTACTTAAGACCTTCAACTGTAAAAGTCTTACTTTCTAAGATTTTAAGGAATGTTTGTGAGTATGAAGCAACAATTTTCATCATCATCCTATATATTAGTCACTTCAATGTATAACATTGATTGATGCATCCAGCCAAACAACCCCTTGTTATATTTGTGAGTTTTCTGTCAAACAATTACTAACTCCATTTCTATGACTTTTTGTGAAAATTTGGAGGTAATAAGAGATCCAAAAACTTGGGTTTTTTTTTTTCCGGATGAAGTTTCTCTTTCTCATCAAACAAATAAGTGATTCTTTTTAATTTGATGATTCGTTCTGAATACAAAGAAGGAATTTTTAAAAATTAGGCAGATAGAAATGAAGGAAAAAGAAAAAAAAAATTATTACCCAAGATTCTCGATTTCACTGAATTATATCTTGAACTCATTAACCCGTCTCGTCCCAAGACTTATAAAGGAGGTAAGTTTTAAGTTGTTCAAATGATTTCAAGTTCACCCCGCCAGTATACTTCTATACCCTATGTACAAGAGGTCTTTACCAGATTAGTCAAAGACACTTGATGCTAATTCACTTTTTTTTTTAAAGCAAGTTCACATTATTCTTCATATGGGAAGCCCGAGATTGATGCAACTTTTGATGACATGTATGATAATATTAGAAGGCAAATGTGATTATCATTTTTGAATCGCTACAAGTCTTCTTTTCTATTTAGTCAAGAATAGAAGAAGGGCAAGCAAAATTTGTGATTAATTAGTTGGTTTTGTTGTGGGTTTGTACTCATTTCTTTGAGGGTTAAGTCTTTGTCCTCCCTCTATTTTTGTTTTACACATTGTCTTTATTAAGGGTGTGCATTCAATCGATTAACCGTACCGTTATAACTGAAATTTTTAATGTTTTAATGTTGATCGAATCAAATTTGTATTACCTAATTAACCAAATCGAAGTTTTTTTAGTTAATCTGTCCGGTCGGTTAACCGATTAACCAAAATTTTTTTAGCTAAATTTTTAAATCCTTAAAATAATACCTATAATAATAAATCCAATTACTTTAATACCTATAATAATAAATCCAATTACTTCAATACCTATAATAATAAATCTATAACTTCAATAAGTTATAGACTTTGAATTTTACATTATATATTTATTTATTTATTAAAAATTTAGGTTAACTGATACTTTCGAACCGAATTAACCGTTAATCAAAATTTTAAAAATCTCTAACCATTAACAGAATCGAAGTATTTTAATTTTAAAAACAGTTAACTGAAATTCTTTGGGTCGGTTAGTAAACCGAACTTTCACCGATATGATGTTTGCACACCCCTAGTCTTTACAAATACATTTTTTCTTTTAAAAATATAAACCAATATTTCTTTAAAAATAATATTTTTTTATGACAATAAAAACCCACAACCAATATCTAAAAATGTGTACGAATAAACTCATCCTTGTGTAATAATTCTCGAATCATACGAAAAAAATAACCAACAATCACTATGTGAATATATTTTGTCGGTGTACATGTATCAATTGCAATCTTGGATCTCTCATCCCTAGTATACAATTTTGATTTTTTAATTTTATTTAAACATCAGTATCAAATTAATTATTAATTAAAGGAATAAGGTTCAAATTGGCCACTGAACGTAACCTGAAAGTGCAATTAGGCCACTGAACGAAAAAAAAGTACAATTAGGCCACTGAACACTTCAAAAATGTGCAATTTCACCTGATAGCAGGTTACCCTCAATTTTAGCAGGTTATCTGCTTACGTGGCAGCTGAGTTGGCATTTTTAATAAATTTTAGTTAATTTTTAATAAATTTTAATAATAAATTTTTATTAAAAAATTTTTTTAAAAAATAAAAACGACTTTATTTTATTTTTTATTTAATTTTTTTCCAATTTTTTATAAAATTTATTATTAAAAATTATTTAAAAATTATTAAAAATGCCAACTAAGCTGCCACGTAAGCAGGTAACCTGCTAAAATTGATGGTAACCTGCTATCCGGTAAAATTGCATACGTTTGGAGAGTTCAGTGGCCTAATTGCACATTTTTTTTAAGTGTTCAATGGCCTAATTGCACTTTTTTTTCGTTCAGTGGCCTAATTGCATTTTCAGGTTACGTTCAGTGGCCAATTTAAACCTTATTCCTTAATTAAATACATCAATAATTAACACAAAGATGAATCTCTCAATCTTGTGCATTAAAATAATGTTAATTTTGAGACCCTGAAATCAAACCTTAAACTTAATCTTTAGTTGATGTGTGCTTATCAATAATCAACCCACGCACTGAGTTTACTATTTCTTTAATGGCTTTTAACATCAAATGAATTTTAATTATTATGAGAACAACCTAGCTAAACATCACTTTTAACAATCATATAAGGTTGTTTTGTTTAATAATATGATTAGTTGGATAATAAAATCAAGTTATATACAAGGACTTTTTATATATAATGCAATTTTATAAATGCTATATAGCAAGACCTCTACATCGTATTATTAAATATGTTAATTAATAAAGGGATAAAAAAAAATCCTGAAAGGGGTAATCAAGTGAGTTAAGTATGGGAAGAGAACTGATTATATTGTATTAACTGAATTTAATTACAAAGAGATCAGATGATGTGAATACATACAATAGAGAGTCACAAAGTGATAAGGATAAGAAGTTATAAATAGACTCATACATAGAGTCATAATACTCCCCTCAAGCACAGTGTATACTAGTAACCTGTAGATGGTCTCTAAGTGAAGAAAACCTTTGACCGGGTAGAGCTTTGGTGAATATATCAGCAAGTTGGTCCTTTGTAGAGATGAAATTGACTTGAATATCACCTGAAGCTACTCTATCTCGTACAAAATGATAATCAATCTCTACATATAGGTAGCACTTAGATTATCACACCATAGTTTTGGAACAGAAATACCTGGAACCTGTATCTCACGAAGCAACGACATAATCCATAGAGCCTCAGCACAAACATTTGCAAGAGCTTTGTATTCGGCCTCAGTGGACAATCTGGCAACAGTTCTTTGCTATTTACAAACCCAAGATATAAGGTTATTACCCAAGAACACTGCAAAACCGCTTGTGGGCTTACGATCTTCTGACAACCAGCCCAATCAGAATCAGAAAAGGCATGAATCTCCTTTGAAGCACACCGCCGTATGCGTAAGCAATAGCCAACCGTTCTCTTAACATACCTGAGTACACATTTGAGCTGCTCCTAATGCGAAGTGGTAGGGGCATGCATGTGCTGACATAGCTGATTGACTGCAAATGATAAATCAGGTCGTGTGACAGTGAGATATTATAATACTCCAGCAAGACTCATGTATTGTGTGGATCATCATATAGATCTGCATTGAAGGGAACAACTTTCGAAACAGATATAAGTGTAGAAAGAGGTTTGTAGTCTGTCATTCCAGCACGTTTTAGAATATCATGCATGTATCGTTATTGAGACAATATAATCCCATCGTTATTTTTCGCAGTTTCAATGCCCAGAAAGAAATTTGGTTCACCAAGATCTCTAATTTTGAATGTAACAGACAGTTTAGACAGGAGTTGAGAGATTAGAGCTACAAGTATATCATCCACATAAACCAGTAGATAAACCAATACAGAATCTTTAGAATAATAGAACAAAGATACATGTTTTGGATGCCTGAAAACCAACCGATAGTAAAAAAGTGTTTAGACGATTAAACCAAGCTCTCGGAGCTTTTTTTTTAACCCATATAGAGATCTCTTTAACAGACAGACATGATTTAGGAAGTTAGCATCAATGTACCTAGGGGGTTGCTTCATATAAACTGTTTCAGCCAGATTTCCATTCAAGAAGGCATTATGAACATCTAGCTATTTAATAGCCCATCCAGATGATAAAGCTAAAGATAATTGAAGTCTTATAGTTGTAGGCTTTACCACTAGACTAAAAGTGTCGAAGAAATCCTGTCTTGGAACCTTATTGAAGCCCTTTGCTACCAGCCTGGCTTTATGCCTCTCAATAGTACCATAAGCCTTCCTTTTCGTACAAAAACCCATTTACAACCGATAATATTCATACCGGAGGTGCGTGGAACAAGAGACCAAGTCTGGTTATGTAGAAAAGCATTGAACTCCTGGTCCGTAGCATCACGCCATTCAGGATATTTAACAGTTTGAGAGTGACATGTGGGTTCCGTAGGATATACATGAGCCGCTAGAGCCAAAAGAGGAGCTCCGACCTGCTGCAAGTTGCCATAGAGTGAGTACGGACATTCGTTCTAGTGGACTGCCCACGTGGGCGACCTCGCTGCCGTCGGACCGGTTTCACGGAATCATCCAGAAGGGAGGCGGACTGCACGGGATCCGAGGCTGCCACGGAATGAGTTGGCAGCGGCGGTTCTGGCAGTAAATCATCAGGCACGAAATCTGAGGCAGTGGTGGCGGTGCTGTGACTTAGAACAGATTCTACCCATGGTGCATACTGAGAAACATATAGATCCTGCAAAGAAGTTTTAACAGCAAAAGGAAAAACTTCTTCATCAAATCTGACATGCCTGCATGTGTAAATCTTGTTAGTCTATAAGTCCATGCATCTATACCCCCTAAAGGAATCAGGATACCCTAGGAAAACACATGGAGAAGACTTGTATGACATTTTATAACGATTATATGGCCGAAGATGAGGATAGAATAAGCAGCCAAAGACACGAACAAAAAGATAGGAAGGAGGGGATTTATGCAACAGGTGATGGGGACTGGAGTTATTTAATATAGAAGATGGCATTCTGTTAATTAAATAGACAGCTGTCTCGAAAGCAAAATCCCAGAATTTTAAAGGAACAGAAGCATGGGCTAGAAGTGTCAGACCAGTTTCAACAATGTGACGGTGTTTACGTTCAACACGACCATTATGTTCATGTGTATATGCACAGGATTGTCTATGTTGAATCCCTAACTGAACAAACGAGGAATGCAGCTTTTTATACTCAGCACCCAAATCAAACTGAATGAATTTTATTTTGCAATTAAATGATCTTTCAACAAGAATGCGAAACTTGTAAAAAATGACATAGAGATTAGATTTCAATTTCATGGGAAATAATCATGTGTAACGAGAATAATCATCCACAAAGATTACGAAGTAACGATAACCGATGGTAGACAAAATAGGAGCTGGGCCCCAGATGTCTGTGTATATAAGATCAAGTACATGAGAGCTAGAAGAGGCAACATGTGGTAAGGGAAAACGAGCAGATTTACCCAATTGACATGCATTGCATAAAGTATTATTACATCGAATAATATCACGAGATCCACTAATTAAACAAGATTGAAGTATACAACTAAGAACACGATTATTAGGATGACCTAGACGATTGTGCCAAATTGATGCTGGGGCACGAGCAGAAAGAAACACTGACGAAGACGAACTTGATAACGGAAGCGTGTATAGTCCCCATGAACTATTGCCCCCGAAGGCCCGAAGAAGTATTTCCTTGGTATTTATCCTTCAAAAAAAAAAAAAAAAAAAAAAAAAAAAAAAAAAGGATGGAACTCAAAAAAAAGACTTTATTATCGGATGCAAACTTTTGAATAGATAATAAAGAATTAGACAAACTTGGAACATGAAGAATATTAGAAAGTTTGAATGATCTAGAATGGGTATTGAAAGAGGCATGACCAACATGACTAATAGATAAACACATAACGTCATCGACACGCAATGTGTCATTGCATGCCAACATATTCTTCGAAGGTGGTCAAGGCAGCAATGTCTGGAGTAACATGACTGGTTGCCCATGTATCCATTATTATTATTATTATTATTATTATTATTATTATATCCCCAGTCTCAATCTCTCTGTTCCGGCAACGAAAATATTTGCCGACCATGTGATCGTTCAATCCAAATCCAATTACCAACTCTGCCACCAACAACGGTGCCGGTGCCGGACAAAGACTCAGAAAGGGCTTAGAAAGGGTTTATTGGCAGCACACACAATCCATATGAGTATTAGGATTAAAATGACACAAATTTAAATTTTGTCAACACTATCTTGATCGAGCTTATCACCCCTATGGCCCTATGGTAGTGGGGATTATGAATATTAGAAGAGATTATAGAAGATGAATTACGTAGTAGCTTGTGGCGGTCACTAAATTCTAATATAACCATCCTATATTTTAATATTTTATTAAAGGTTAGTTATTTTTTAATGCAATATGTCAATATTAAATATGGTCACGGTCTTAAATTATTTTTGAATGCAATAGATTAGTGTTAAATATGGGCTACATACTCATGATCTTATCACAAATATTCGTCTTTCAATATAATATTAATTCTTGTTTTTTTTTTTCTTTTTTAACCAGGAGAATAAAAAAATAAAATCAGCTAAATATCTTGAGCACATAAATTAAAATGATTTCATCTAAAATTAAATTGTACTAAATATTTTTATTTACATCACAAATTATATTTGAGCAAATACCAATTTTGGTCTCACGAGTATTAGCAAAATGATAATTTTAGTCTACATGTTTAATTCCTACCAATTTTCATCCACGACTATTATTTTAGTACTAATTTTAGTCCACAACGACTATTATTTTAGTGTCAAAATTTATCACGTCGATCACTCATTCGTTTAAGACATGCTGAAATATGAAATTATTAAGAGTATTTTCGTCCTTTTCAAATTAAGATCGAAATTTGAGCATAAATAAATGGATTTAAGCTATAAGATCGATTCCAATTCGCAGTTTTTCTCCTCAAATTAAGGTATGATGAAGAGGAGAACTGCAAATTGAGATCGATCTAAGAGTTTAAATTCCTTTATTCATGCTCAAATTGGGATTTAAAGTTGAAAAAAAATGAAAATACCTTTAAAAATTTTAGATTTCGGCATGTCTTAAAAAGATGAGTGACCGGCGTGATGAATTTTGGCACTAAATCAATAGTCGTGGATGAAAATTGGTACTAAAACAATAGTCGTGGATGAAAATTGGTAGCAATTAAACATGTGAATCAAAACTGTCATTTTGTTAATACTTGTGGAACTAAAATTGGCATTTGCTCAATTATATTTTATATTAAACTAAATAAATTCAAATTAATACTTTTAAACTTTGAGAAACTAAATTATTTTAGTGTAGAATAACATTTGGTGTAATGGATTGGAGATTAATAAAATTTCAAAAATACTACTTGGACTCTAAAAACTTGCTACTCCCACTAAGTGTTCAAATTTTATTGGAGGAAAAGAAATGAAATGGAAAAAAATTATGACCCCTATTATATTAAGCAACCAAACAATGCCACAGAGAGTAAAAAAAAAAAAAAAAAAAAAAAAAAAAAAAAAAAAAGTATAGAATGGGAGTACAAGTAGTAATACTATTAATAAAATTTGGTGTGAGAATATTCTTTTTGATATAACATGTATTTGGTGGAGATTTTTGGGCAAATTATGCCCTGGATCCGTGTCCACAATGAATTGTGGACACGGACCCAAAACGACGTCGTTTTTCAAAAAAAACGCGTCATTTAGTTAAAAAAAAATATATTCGCGCGCGTTTTGCCGTTAACGCCGTTAACGGCGTTATTTTTTTTTGGATTATGAATGTACAGTTATGCCGTTATGAATGTACAGTTATGCCATTATGAATGTACAGTTATGCAATTATGAAATTATGAACACAGAGCTCTAACATTATGAACTTACAATTATGAACATATATAGTGATAAAATTATGATCATGGAGCTTTAAAATTGTGAATATAGAGCTTCGAAGATTATGAATGTACAGTTATGGAGTTATGAATGTACAGTTATAGAGTTATGAATCTACAGTTATGGAGTTATGAATCTACAGTTATGGGATTATGAATCTACAATATGGAATTATGAATGTACAGTTATTGATCGAATTATGAACAAAGAGTTCTAACATTATGAACTTACAATTATGAACATATAGTGATAAAATTATGAACATAGAGCTCTAAAATTGTGAACATAAAACTTCGAAAATTATGAATGTACAATTATGGAGTTATGAATGTACAGTTATGGAGTTATGAATGTACAGTTATAGAGTTATGAATGTACAGTTATAGAGTTATGAATGTACAGTTATGGAGTTATGAATGTACAATTATTAACATATAGTAATAAAATTATGAACATATACTCCTATAACAAAGTAGCCTGAAATTTAAAAAAAAAAAAAAAAAAAAAAGAAGATAACAGTGCCTAACGGCACTATTACCCGTGTCCAGCAAGCATGCTGGACACGGGTCCAACGCATAACGATTGGAGATTTTTGGTGTTAGGTTGGAGATGCTCATAATGTTCAAATATGTCATTGAACTACACGTAAATATGGGCAATTTATATCCTGCACCAGGGCGCGCATTACATTGTGCGCCCTAATGCAAAACGCCGTCGTTTTAGATTTTTTTTTTTTTTTTTTGAAATTTCGCTACCCTGTGTTGGCAGTTAATTTTCTTTTAAAAAATCTCATGTTCAAAAATGTACATAATTTTATATTAGAATACACATAATTGTATACGTGAATGTACATAATTGTATAACAAAATACACATACTTTTTTAAAAAAGATAATACATATAATCTAATATAATACATAATATACATAAACTTTTAACATAATAAACATTAACTCTTAACATAATACACATAAATTTCATGTTTCGGATGTACATAATTGTATAAAACATGATTGTATAAAAAATGTACATAATTGTATAAACAAATACACATAATTGTATAAAAAATACACATAATTGTATAAACAAATACACATAATCACGTCAACTCTCTACATAACTTACCAAAACGACGTCGTGGTGCAGGGTATAACGATACATAAATATGCAATTGGGCCATTGAACTCAAAAAAGTACAATTGAGTCCATGAACAACTCAAAATTATCCAATTAAACCGAAATTGACATGTTTGATCGATACGTTGCAATTATTTTATTAAAATAAATAAATTTTTAAATAATTAAATTAATTTTTTTAATAAAATAATAGCCACGTCAACATTGGCCGGTCAAATATATCAATTTTGATGACTCAATTGCATATTCATGTGTAGTTCAATGGTGTGTGAGCATTATTCTTGAATCTTGAATTATATGAGTTAGCTCATTAGCTTAAGGATGAAGTATTTATTGTCTCAACATCAATCTTTCACTGTCTTGGACTTTTGAACTTTGAAAGCTAGCTCATTAGTCTACCAAGGTAACAAACATATCACTTTCTTCTAAGAATATAATCGCTAGCCACTTGTATATATAGAAACTCCACAACACTTCATTCATAAAAATAAAAATAAGAAGTATTTGGGAGAAGAAAAAAAAAAAAAAAAAAAATTATTGAGTAAGATTCCAAACATATATGATATCTTATCTCAAATAGGGAATAACAATTCTAACTCAACCGTATAAATAATATTGACAACCTGCTATTAAATCAATTAAGTGTTCTTTGTAAACTTGTGAATTGAATAAGTTAGAAAATATCAGTGTTGTAAAAATCTGTCTAGGAGACAGCCTAGGCACTAGGTGTTCCTAGACCGAGGCGATTTCAACTCTAGGCGACTTTTAATCAATTGATCAACTAATCGGTCGACTAGGCACCCTAGGTGTCGACTCGGTCACTCGGCCGAATTGAGCACTTATTTCGGCTGAGTCGGTAACTCAATCAAGTTGGCGCTCAACTCGGCCGAGTAATTTTTTTTTTTTTTTGACTTATTCAGCTACTCCATTTCTATATTTCTCCCGCCGCCATGTACTCAACTAACCATTTAATATATGCAGTTGACTATTTTGAAGATTATAATAGTCTAACAACTCATATCCCTGAGTGGAAAAAGTTGAGACGATATACTCAAATAACTAGGTCGTCTAGGCGCTTTAGGTGTTAGGCGCCTCCTGAACACCCAACTAGCGTCTAGCGCCTTCTGTAATATTGAAAAATATTAGATCCATATAAATTACATGTGCGTGCTTAATTTATATATATTATGGTTTTATTTAATTAGTTTATAATAGATCCATCAATTTACAAGTACCGTATTGAAATTCACACAAATTGATATTCAAACTTTTGTGTCAAATGTCACTTTACATAACATAATCCAAACACGAAACCATTCAACACCCATCATATTTAACTATTGATTGTGCAATCAACCATTAAAATTTATCATTTTATAAAGTATATAAGTTTGAATCCCTAAACTTAAGAGCTTATTGTTCTTATTTTAAAAATTGATAAAAGAGATAAATCGTAGAATGTGACTTTCTTATTTATAGGTTTTCAAAATGTTTGTATATCAACAATAAAGCGAAATTCACAACTCCGATAGTCTAAAAAGTATTGATTATCATTCCATGTGACCTAATTGCTATTCTGGCAAATTGCAATGAAGACATCAGACCAGTCAACAGTCAATTAATGATTGAAAAAAAAAAAAGAATATAATTGAAGGGTGAAAAATAAAATTTTGCGTCAATAATAATCTTCTTATTAATTATTATTATTTTAATCATTTTCCCTTACTACTTTATCAAATTTTGTCTCGATTTCTATTTGATAAACTTTTAGAATTGACAATGTTCCTTCAACAGCTCAGTTTTTTTCTGGATATATTAATATTACAGAATTTAATTGAATTGAAAATTATTTTAATACACATAAAGGATAAATATTAAATATTTGTTTTTTTAAACAAATATTTGTTTTTAAATTATAATAAGTTATTACAATATTTTTAAGAGGTACTAAATATTAAAAAAAAATGAAATTTTGTTTTAAAGAAATAACACACAAAAAATTACTTTCAATAAAACTGGAAGAATAAAATTCTATTATGATGAAAATACACTTTGACTATTATATGTATCTATTATACTAACAATCTATTATCTATCTCTATTATACTAATAGGAGCCAATAAAGTTAGGCATATATATAAAAATATATGTCTAATTATTTGATGAAATGAATATTCATATTATTTTGATTTTAATTTTTTTTTTATTTTTCTACTTTTACCCTCTATTATATCATTTACTTTTTCTAAATATCTCTGCACTCCGTCAATGTAAACTTTAGTAACTAAATATCCCGTTAACTATTTATTATTCTTAACTTACTCATTAATTTTCATAAAGAATGTCTTATGTTTGAACCATATCCCAATCAAAGTTGTGGCGTAATATTGAACATATACTATGAATATGTTATAGTGTATTAAAAGATACAATATAAAATGTAACATAAACTTTGATCAATTAATTAGCTAGATCAGGCTATATACATAGCATTTTTTTTAATACTATTAACTCTATTACACAGCATTTAAAGTTGAGCATCAAAGATTACAAATAGAGCGTGCCCCTATATATATAATTGTTTGCACTTATATATATAGGGCCACGTTCTAATGAGAACAAGCGCTCGGGAGAGAAATAAGAACCATTTACAGTTGTTCACGTGTTCAGATCGACGAATCATATGTAATTTTAAAAAAACAACGCGGTGGCATTTTCATAAATAACTCGAACTTTGGTGCAAGTAAATATGTTATAAATGCAAGTACCTGGTGCACATTTGCAAGTAAAAAGTGCAAGTAAAATAACTTACAAGTGCAGCTATTTTCACTTACAAGTGCAAGTAATTTACCTTGTTAACATTCGTGCATCTAGGTGCACCGAGTTATAACGTTAGGTGCACTTAGTATTGATGCTCAGTGTAAATTTTACTTGCACCTGTAATAAATTTTACTTGCACTTAGGTGCACTATATGAAACTGCTACTTGCACTTTGATGTTCAATTATTTACGGTAATGTCACTACATTTTTTTTAAAAAAAAATCAATGTTTGTAATCCGTTATATCTGAACACGTGGACAGATGTCATTCGTTCTGGGTTCTCTCATGGGCGCACCGTTCTCATTTGAATGCAATCATATATATATATATATATATATATATATATATATATATATATATATATATATATATATATATATAGAGGGTTGGTCCAGGCCATGTTTTACCGGAGCGGTCGCACAGGGGCCCCAATTTTTGGGGCCCAACTTAAAAAAAAATATTTTAGATATAATCTATTATTTTTTATACTTGATATTATTATTTTTTTGAATTTATAGATTGGTCTTAATTGTAATTGAAAATAAAATATTAGAAGCAATTGACAATTGAAATCGAAATTTTGTATTTAAATATGAAATTGAAATTTTGGTGAATAATTTTATATTTAAATATGAACGAAAAATGGAACTTTTATACTAACTTTTGAATTGTATTATTTCTTTGTTAATTTTTTATGCAATATATTTGGACAAAAAATTTTAATTGCATTTTTATTTTTGTTATAGAATACAATAACTTGGAGTCCAAATGAATTTAAACTCAACTATAGAGATTTCTAGATCTTCTTGACTTCTATCTTTATTTTCAGAGGTCTTTTGAGATCATGTTTCTTACCTTTATAAATAGAAATCTTTATTACTGGTAGGGAATATCCCGACCGACATAAACTCCACCACGACCGGATTGCCTTTGTCTTTGTCTTTCTGTCTTTGCAGGTAACAGGTTGGGCTTTTACGAAGAACCCGGTCGGGAAGGAACCGGGAATTGCCCGAGTGATGGTGTCGACCACCGAGCGGTAGCCCTTCGGCGGGAGAGCTGACAAAGGACACGTGGCGGCTCTTCACGACGACATGCAGGGCACCCGGGAGGATGACACGTGGTGGCTACGTGGAAGACATGCCGAACGGCTGGAATCCTGTCCCCGGCATAGCGGCTATAAATACCCACAGTAGCTACAGTGTAGGGGACTTTTGGACGATCGATAGGTTGTTGTTAGAGAATCCCGACCGCACTCAGTCGGTACTCAGAGCAACCAAGTAGATTGTACTTAGGGCCTTTACCGTGATCAATAAAGTCTTTTATTTGCTTTAAACGATCTCGGGTATTTTATATTGCTTGCGTATAATTAGCAGTATCATTTTGGCTCCGTCTGTGGGGACCTGTGCAACAAAGCTACATCTTGACGAGCACTCGGCTTCTTTGCAACAATGTATCCGTGGGCATACAACAACTTCGCCGACGACCAGGCAGATGCGGCGAGCTCATCTGATCATCACGCTACCCAACAGCAAGGTTAGACGGTCGATCTAAACCTCAACCTCTCGCCACCGCATCCATCAAACACATACCCGGCCGCCCAACAGCCGGTGAACTACATACAACCGGGATTTCAGACGCCCGGTCAGCAATACCCGTAACCGATGATGTATCCCGGTCAGTATCCGTACCCGGTCCCACCTCAACCGTATGGGTATTGGCCAGGCCAACCGATGTACTATACTCCTCCGGTTGGCTACCCACCGTTCACGCCTGCGTACACGGCTCCAGCCGCCGCCCCTCCAGTATACCCGGCCGCTCAGGTAGAGCCGCAGCATCAGCCCACTTCCCGGGCTCGACGCTCGGCTCGTTCGCGGTTGGGGTCGGGGGGTGCTGTTGCGATGGAGGCACCACTGCAGGCCCAGCAAGCAGAAGAGGTTCTCGCCCAAGCGGAGGACCCCGAAGAAGTTGCCCGAGCGGTAGCTTTTGACCGTCTTCGACCGGAAATGCGGCAAAGATTGGGACCCCAAGATCCGAATCGCCAACCGGAAGACATGCACATGCAGGACGCTAGTCAGGAGGCTTCATCCGGGCATAGCGGGTCGAGATCACACCGACGGCGACGCGCTCGGGAAACAGCCCAAGCCGTCCAAACCGCCGAGCTCAACGAAACCCGAGGATTGCTCTATAACCTCCAGGCGGAAGTTGCGCAGCTCAGGAATGCGTACCCTGCAACACCCCCGGTCAACCAATCGACTCTGCACCAGACGCCTTTCACAGCAGCCGTAATGGCCCAGCCTTACCCGCTCGACTTGAAGGTCTCTGGAGAGAAGAGTTATGACGGACGGGCAGACCCTGAAGCCCATGTGAATGATTTTTACAGCAACATGATGATGAAGGGCGTTTCAGACGCCGTAATGTGTAGGGCATTCTACTCTACGCTCACCGGTCGAGCAGCAGAATGGTTTCGGACCTTACAACCGGGCTCGATCGACAGATTTGACACCTTGGCGATCAAGTTCGTGAGGAAGTTCATTACTTCCAAAGTGGTGAGAAAGTCCTATATGTATCTTGAGAAGGCCAAGCAGCTAGAAGGGGAAAGCTTGACCGATTTCCTCGTCAAGTGGAAGGCAGCGGTCGGGGAGGTCGAGCCTATGGACGATGCGACCGCCACCCATATGCTTCACATATCTCTCCGGGTGGGACATTTGTATCAAGACTTCATCCTACACCCCCCGACCAGTTATGAGGAAGCCCTTCGAAGGGTCACAGACTATGCCAACGCCGGCGAGGCGAACGCCGTAAAGCGCTTGCAGGAGGTCGGCTCTTCGTCCCGTAAACCGGCCGGCCGGGCGGAACATCGGTCGGGAGATGACAATCCCCGACCCCGCACCAGGCCTGGCGAGTTTACGGCCTTGAACCGATCCGCAGCGGAGGCTATGCAATACGCCCAGTCCTGTAATCTCATCAAACTCCCCCATCCCGATCGAGATGGCCCTGACAATAGTAAGCACTGTGCTTACCATCGATGCGCCGGGCATGACACCGAGGAATGTACCCACTTGCGCCAATTGTTGGAAGATTTGCTCAACTTGGGCAAGTTGGACAAGTGTGTGGGGAAGAGAGAGGACAACAAGAGGAACACCGATCGGAGGGATTACAGACGCTCTCATCACCGCTCTGATCGGTCAGGTCAGGACCGAAGAGATGATCGAAGGGACGATCGTCATGATGACCGACGGGACCCTGACCCTCCGTCTGGCAGCCGCCATCCGGAAAGCCAACCATACACGTCATTTTCGGCGGGCTGGAAGATGCTTCCCGACCGAGGACAAATTGCCCGGTCGCAATAGTGGATTCCCGGGAGACCGGGAAGAGGCAGAAGATGGAGCCCATAACCTTCACCCTTGAAGACCAACCTAGCAGCAGTGACCACGGCATGGAGGCGCTCGTGGTCACGATTGACGTTAAGGGGACAGACGTCCAGAGGGTTATGGTCGATACGGGCAGCAGTGTGAACGTCCTATACTTGGACGTCTTTGAGAAGCTTGGCCTCGACAGGAAGGAGCTGACTCCGGTCGGTGTACCACTGTCAGGATTTACCGGGGCTCTTATTTACCCCGAGGGAAAAATAACGCTCCCGGTCGAGATCGGCACACCTCCAAAGTCGATCAAAACGGAGCTGGAATTTGTTGTGGTCAACCTTCATTGCGTCCACAACATTATCTTGGGCCGACCTGCCATTATGAAGATCGGTGGGATAATTTCTATGCCCCACCTGTGCATGAAATTCCCCACCCCCAATGGGGTCGGTGTGGTCCGTGGCGACGTCCAATCCGCCCGGAAATGTTACACCCGAGCGGTTAATAGACGCGACTCCGGTCCATCTTCCCGAGTGAACACCATAGCCAAGGAGGAGGCTAAGGATCGGAAGGAACAACCTGAGCCTTCCGAAGAAATAGAAGAGGTTCCCCTGTCCGAGGACCGCCCGGATAGGAAAATCAAGATTGGCCGAGCCCTCACCCCCGAGCTTCGTGCGGAAGTTTTGGCCATACTCTGGGAGTATGCTGATATCTTTGCGTGGGGGCCTGAAGACATGCCCGGGATCGATCGATCGGTCATCTGTCACAAATTGGCCGTCGATCCCACAGCCAAGCCGGTCGTGCAGAAAACACGACACCTTTCCTCCGATCGCCGCGAATTTGTTAAAGAAGAAGTCAAAAAGATGGCGGCGATCGAGCACATCCGTCCGGTGGTCTATCCCGAGTGGGTGGCAAATATTGTTCTTGTTCCTAAGCCCCCAGCATGGAGGATGTGCATCGATTTTACGGACCTCAACAAGGCCTGTCCGCTCGACCCGTATCCTCTACCGAGCATTCACCAGATGGTCGACGAGACGGCCGGGGCCGAATTAATGAGCTTCATGGATGCCTTCAAGGGGTACCATCAGATCATGATGCACTATGAAGACGAGAGCAAGACAGCCTTCGTGACCCCGGATGGGCTGTATTGTTACCGAGTGATGCCGTTCGGCCTCCGGAACGCAGGAGCGACTTACCAGAGGATGGTCAACATGCTCTTTGCCGATCTATTGGGCCGAACGATGGAAGCTTACATCGATGACATGCTGGTCAAGAGTCGGGACCGATCCGACCACACTCGGGATCTCCGAGAGTGCTTCCAGATCATGAGGAAGTACCAGTTGCGGCTGAACCCGACCAAGTGCACATTCGCGGTTCAGACCGGCAAGTTCCTCGGCTATATGATGACCAAGAGAGGAATTGAGCCCAACCCGGCCAAAGTAAAAGCGATTCTGGACATGCAACCACCTTCCACCGTTCGGGAAGTCCAGCAATTGACCGGTCGGTTGGCAGCCCTCAGCCGGTTCCTCTCCAAGCTAGCCGAGCGCGCTTTACCTTTCTTCAAGGTATTGCGGAAGGTTAATGGATTCGTCTGGGACGAAGAGTGCCGAGCGGCTTTTAATGAGCTGAAGGAATATCTCATGTCACCGATCATGCTCTCAAAGCCTGAGCTCGGAGAAGAGCTAGACGTGTACCTCGCCGTGTCCGATCGCGCAGTAAGCGCAGTGTTGTGCCGAACCGATCCGGAAGGAGTCCAGCGACCGGTGTACTATGTAAGCCACGCGCTACATGGTCCCGAGCTCCGGTACTCCCGGCTAGAGAAGGTCGTCTATGCCTTATACATTGCCGCGAATAAGTTGGCTCCCTACTTCCAAGGTCGAGCAATTCGCGTGTTGACCGATCAGCCGATCGGGCCAGTCCTCCGAACCGCTTCATCATCCGGCCGCCTAGTCAAGTGGGCGTTAATGCTGACACAATACGCGATCGAATACCGACCAAGACCAGCTATCAAAGGTCAGGCCCTTGCTGATTTCTTGGTCGAGTGCACCACCCGGGATACCCGACCCCCCGAGGTAGCGGATCCCGAGGCTGAGTGGTGGTCGTTGGCTACTGACGGGTCGAGTAGCAAGAAAGGAGCAGGAGGAGGGGTGGTGGTCACGAGCCCGGAAGGATTCAAGGTTTATTTTGCTCTCATGTATCAGTTCCACCCGACCAATAATGAAGCCGAATACGAAGCCTTTGTTAATGGCTTACAGTGCGCTCGGGACTTGGGGGCTGAATACGTCCGGGCTCAAACGGATTCCGCGCTCGTGGTCGGGCAAGTTCTCGGGGATTATGAAGTTAATGGAGAGCGTTTGCAACTGTACCGAGACCTTGCCATGGAGAAGCTTGCTCAGTTCCGGGGGTATACCGTCCGACATATACCCCGATTGGATAATGCCGACGCAGATATCTTATCTAAATTGGCACAAGACGCCCCGGAACACATGTCGAAGATAGCTCGGATTTTGGTGATCCCGAGACACAGCATCCATCGTCTACCGGTCAATCCAATCCAACCCGCAGAAGACAATTGGATCACTGATCTGAAGGAGTTCCTCGAGCACGGTCGACTTCCAGACGACCCTCAGCGTGCTCGAAAGGCCAAGTTGAGAGCCCCGAGGTTCCAAGTCTTGAATGGCCGTCTCTACAGGCGATCGTATGGAGGCCCTCTCATGCGTTGCTTGACCGCATTTGAGGCCGATTTAGTCATGAAGGAACTTCACTCGGGAATTTGCTCTTCGCATCAAGGAGGCCGATCGCTTGCCCGTCGTATCATGCTGATCGGGTACTATTGGCCGTCCCTCCAGCTAGACTGTGAAAAGTTAGCTCGGGAATGTGAGACGTGCCAACTGTACGCCCGGATGCCTGGACGACCGGCAACCTTCTATCAGCCAGTCACGACCGCAATTCCTTTCGCTAGGTGGGGGGTGGATATCTTGGGCCCCTTCCCTCAGCTCTCCGGTCAGAGAAGGTTCGTGATTGTCGCCATTGATTATTTCTCCAAGTGGATAGAAGCCGAGCCCTTAGCCACAATCACCTCTCAGCAATGTGCTCGTTTTCTTTGGCGAAATGTGGTTTCCCGCTTTGGTGTGCCCGTACATCTCATCAGTGACAATGGCCGCCAATTCGTAAGCCAGTACTTCCAGAACTTTTTGGCCACGATCGGGACGACTCACGTTCGATCGTCGGTGGCTTACCCGCAGGGAAACGGTCAAGTGGAGAACGCCAACCGGACGATCTTGGAAGGTCTGAAAAAGAAGCTACATTCGGCTGGTCGTAGTTGGGCCGATGAGTTGCCATATGTGCTGTGGACTTATCGGACGACCCCGAGAGAAGCTACTTTGGAGACCCCTTTCGCCCTGGTTTATGGAGCCGAAGCTCGACTCCCGATCGAGGCGTGGGTCCCGACCGATCGAGAGAGAACCTACAATGCGGAGGAGAATGAGCATGCGATGGCCGTAGATCTCGATGCGGTCGAAGAAAAAAGAGAGCTAGCCGCTCGGCGTATGGCCGAATACCAGAAGCGTGTTAAGAGCTCGAAAGATATTCGGGTCAACCCTCGTTACTTCCAAGTTGGAGACTATGTTTTACGACGAAGGGAGACCAGTCAACCTTTAGAGGGCGGAAAGCTAGCTCAGAACTGGGAAGGGCCGTACATCATCAGCGCAATCATACGGCCGGGTACATACCGACTGGAGACAACCACCGGTCGGGTAATCGAGGGAACTTGGAATTCCGAGCACCTCGTTATGTTTAGGCATTAAGCCTATTTTTTGTAACCTTTGGACGAAGTGGGGGTTTGACCTGCGTGTAGGTCCCGATCGTCGTTTGTAATTAAATTTCAATGATTGTAAATATTTGTTTAACCGCCTGCGAGCGGGAAGGTTTTAATGTATATACGGTCGGTGATTGCTCGACCGCTTGCATGCGGCGGCCCAGTATCGATCGGGCGAATTTATCGACTGGTCAAATGCGCTCCACATCGGCGGACATGCGAGTCACGCCACTGATCGGGAAGCCAGGAGCACACAGCATAATTCCCCGATCTGATCACCTCTTGTCCACTATTGCACTCACTCGTGCCTTGAGAGCACAATAGTGCGGGGGCTGGGATAAGGGAGTGTTCGTAGGCCCATCGCTCGGGAAAACTCGGCTATCGGGGGCTTACCTATTTTCCGGGAAAACTCGGCTATCGGGGGCTTACCTATTTTCAAAATTTCGTCAAGGCCTGAAGATCGGGTAAACCTGATCGGGTTGGCCAATATGACGTTGACTTAAGTCCGTTGTTTGGAGATATCCCGAACGTAGAGGCTTGGGTAATCTCAAGATTTCTGACAAGGCCTGGAGATCGGGTAAACCCGATCAGGTTGGCCAGTTGGACGTCGAAATCTCGAGCGTCGAGCGGGTCGAGTAATGCAGGACCGGGCCAAAAGGCCATGAGGTCGAGCATTAAGGGTCGGCCTATGCATGAGCAAAAATAAAGATACAGAAAGAGGGACGAATTTCATTGATTTAAAGGAGTGCCCGGTACAAATTCGGGACCGGGCTCCCGATTGGTGTCACTTCAGAAGAAGCAGAATTAAAAACTACTCTACTTCTTCGCCTCAGCATCGCCCTTCCTCGGCGCTTCCTCCCCGCTCGGGCCGGCTTCAGCCCCACTCGCCGCGGCCCGGTCCTTTGGATCAAAAGGTGCTGGCCCCGGGTCGGCTACTTCGTCGGGGAGGGTGGTCAAGACCAACTGCAGATCATCCCCTTCAAGAGCTTGCTCCATGATCTTCTTGGTCTGATCACGCATTTTCCGCTGACCGGTTTTATAAGCCCACCGGCCAAACGTCCATATCAGCTTCTCCCCGACCTCAGTGCCCCGAACGGACTGAAGAAAGCGAGCGCCCGATTTGGTATCTTGAAATAGGTGCTGGGCGAGCTTATCCGGGTCGTTCTGACGAGCCTTGAGCTCGGCTGCCTCCCCGATCGCCTGCTGGGCGACTTGCTCGGAGAGGTCCCGTTCAGCCTTGACCTTCTTCAGCTGAGCCTCCAGCTCTCGGATCTCCTGTAGTCGCCGGTTGGCGACTTTCTTCAAGGCCTCAGCTTCGTTGGCCTGAAGGGCCCGCTGTTGAAGGAACTGGGCCGCTCGGGAGATCTGCAGTACACAACACGATCAAATGTTAGCCGGGTGGAGTTACTTAGAAGAAAATTGAGGAGATGGAAGGGTGCTTACGTCAGCCAAGTCATGGCCGATTTTCTCGGCCACCTGGCTCGGGGTCAGTTTGGAGAGGTCCTCCTTGGCCGACCCAGCATTCCCGATCCGAGCGAGGATCGAGGATCCACCTTTGTTGCCCCCGCCCGAGGGTGTCGGGCTGTGCTGTTCCCGGCGCCGTTTCAAGGCCCCGGTCTCTGCGGCGGTCTTCTCCGCCACCTTCTCTTTCCCTTTCCCGACCGCCACTCGGGCGACCAGGACCTCCGAGGCGTCCACCACGAAGCCTTCGGTCGTAGTGACGGTCGACGCCCCGATGGGTCGGGCAACCGGGATCTCTTCCTCCCCGGCCGGCTTAGCTTGGCCCTTCCTCTTGCCAAGAGAGATCTTGGCCACTGGGCGCAGAGGGACGTCCTCGTCTCCGAAACCGGCCATTTCTGCAAAACAAAACAAAGTAGGTTAGGTCGAGCTAAAGGCCCAGTCGGGCTTTCGAGTTCGGAGAAAATGGCTAATGTCACACCTTTGCCCTTTCGTTTGCCCCGAGCGGGCATCTTTGCGATCGTAACGCCCCGGGGCTCGGGCTTGTACTTATAACGTATATTATATACGGGCTCGGGCAAGTCAGCCGCTTCGAGGGACTCGGGCGTCTTGAAAATGTGGTACTCGTAAATCTCGCCCGAGATTTTGGTGACGGCGTCGATAAGGGCCTGGATCCACGGATCGTACTTCACTGAGAAGATCCGGTTTTTCCACCCCCGGTTGTTCCCGGGCAGCCTTTTGATCGAGCATTTGTCCGCTCGGGATTGTATCATCAGAAATCCTCCCCCATACGCAGCCGCCAGCACCTTCACTTGGTAGACGAAGTTGAAGAGCTCCATCGTGCAGGCTACGTCGTGCCGACTGCAGATCTGGGGAAAGCACGCGATGATCCGATGCGCGTTCGGGCAAATCTGCCCGGGCATAACCTGGTAGTAGCCCAGGAATGCAGTAAGGAGGCTGGAAAAGGGGAACGTGATCGGGGCCATTAGCGAATCGTAATGCATCCCGATCCATTTCCCCTGGTGCCGCTCGATGATGTTTCCGAGCTGCCTGCTGGTGTCGAACTCGACCCGACCAGCGATAGTTGCCGCGATCCTACTTGCTTCTCCCTTCGTCAGCAAGCTCCTTTGGCCTTCGACGTTTTCACTATTGAGGAACTAAAACCCGTCCCCGCCCGGCGGCGCCGACCTGGTCGGGTCCTCTTCATCCGCTTCGGCCTCGTTGGCCCGGTCTCCGCCCTCAGGCTCGGCTCGAGGGTAATCCCCTATTACCCTCGTAGGCGTTTCCCTAACGCCTTCGTCCGGGAGGTTTCGTCCGCTCGTGGACGTTGCTTCGCTCCCCGACCCGCTGGAGCTCGACCCCGAGGTCCCTGACGAGCTTGATGACCCTGCTGGCTCGGGGGCTCGGTCGGGAGTGGGCTGTGGTCGTTGTTCGACCTCTGGGGAGTAGGACATGATGTCCACCTCCTCGCTGCTGTGCTCGATTGTGTTGTCGTAGTCTGCGATCGAGACGTTCTGGCTATCCGAATCCGACATGTTATCTACCTAAAGGTCGGTCGGGGTTAGTACAGGGGTCGTGAAGTTAGTTCGACGTTAGCTTTATCCTACTCCTACGCAGAGCTAAGAACAAAGTAAAAGCTAAGGGATCAAGAGCTTACCGATTGCTGGTACTTGAAGCGAACTTGAAGCTTGGCTTTGCTCGACTGGATCGCTGAACTGCTGCTCGGGACTCTCTGAGGGTACCGACTGCTTCAGTGGATTGAGGAAAGTTCAAATGGAGGCCTCAAGGGCCTATTTATAGGAGAGCATTTAGGCGGGAAACCAATCCACTTGCGTGACACGACCCGCACTGATTCCAAGGCCGGCAGTGGCCGACACGTGGTGAGGGAAGGAATGACAGCTGGCCGGTCGGTTTGGTGGCTGACGGTTGGGCTTTTTCATCCCGTCCCGTTTTTTCCCGGATGGTCAAAAAGGCCCGGGCTGGGGGGGCTTTTGGTAGGGAATATCCCGACCGACATAAACTCCACCACGACCGAATTGCCTTTGTCTTTGTCTTTCTGTCTTTGCAGGTAACAGGTCGGGCTTTTACGAAGAACCCGGTCGGGAAGGAACCGGGAATTGCCCGAGTGATGGTGTCGACCACCGAGCGGTAGCCCTTCGGCGGGAGAGCTGACAAAGGACACGTGGCGGCTCTTCACGACGACAGGCAGGGCACCCGGGAGGATGACACGTGGTGGCTACGTGGAAGACATGCCGAACGGCTGGAATCCTGTCCCCGGCATAGCGGCTATAAATACCCACAGTAGCTACAGTGTAGGGGACTTTTGGACGATCGATAGGTTGTTGTTAGAGAATCCCGACCGCACTCAGTCGGTACTCAGAGCAACCAAGTAGATTGTACTTAGGACCTTTACCGTGATCAATAAAGTCTTTTATTTGCTTTAAACGATCTCGGGTATTTTATATTGCTTGCGTATAATTAGCAGTATCAATTACTATAGCGAAATTTAAATATTTAAAAATTCTCTCTTTGCCTTATGTTCTTATTTCTCTATTATTGTCTTTGTCTTTGCAGTTTACTCTATTATATTTAGATTGCATCTCAGAACAAAAACAATGAAGGTCCATATTAAAATATTAGACAGGACCCCTATTTTTAATGGAACAGCCATATATATATATATATATATATATATATATATATATATATATATATATATATATAGGGATGCACGAACGAATTAGCGCGCGACACGTGTCCAGATCTAATAGCTTAAAAAAAATGCGGTGACATTTTCGTAAATAATTGAACATCGAAGTGCAAGTAAAATCACTTACAAGTGCATCTATTTTCACCTATAAGTGCATGTAATTTTGCCTTGTTAGCATTCACTTCTCGCGAACATTCATGTACCTGGGTGTGCTTATAACTATATGTGCAACTATTTATAACAATAGGTTCAACTACTTATAACTATATGTGCATATAATTTTGCCTTGTTAATATTCATTGATCTGAATTTAGCGGGTAGTAATACCCCTGAAAATCACTCGCAAACATTCATGCACCTAAATGCAACTACTTATAACTATGTGTGCAACTACTTAGAAGTATAGGTGCAACTACTTATAACTGTAGGTGCACTTAGTATTGATGCTTAGTGTAAATTTTTACTTGCACCTATAATACATTTTACATGCACTCGTAATACATTTTACTTGCACTTCGATGTTCAATTATTTACGAAAATGTCACCGCACTTTTAAAAAAAAAAAAAAACAGTGTTTCTCATCCATTAGATCTGGACATGTGCACGGACAGAATTCATTCATATTTCGCTCATGGGCGAAGCATTCGCACCTGAGTGCGATTCTATATATATATATATATATATATATATATATATATATATATATATATATATATATATATATAGGTGTCGTGGGGGAGGCCGGGCTAGAGTACAAATGAAATTTGGCTAGTAGGAACAAATTAAAGAAAATGCAATCTTCAATAAATTCCATATGTATACAGGATAGCCACCAAACTCTGCCTCAAGCCCCAGCCACAACACATGTAACTCAATTCTCTTCCCTCTTCATGCTTTTCTCATTATTCAAGAATCACAGAGATGACGTCTACCCTTCATAGCAGCTTTTTTAGGGGTCTTTACCAAGATCTACCCTTCAATTCACTACTTGTGACTGATATATAATTTGTAAATATATTTGTGGTTGTTGGTGGCAAAACAAAGTCAAAAAGTTCTTGATTATTTAGTTCTCTGGTCATTTTTTTCCTCCAATAATCTTCACTGGGGATGCCCTCTTGATTATTGTTTATTAGTTGTCTTCAATTGAGGAGATCAGAGGGTTTAATTTCCAGAAAAGATAGATCAGATCAGATTAGAGTATGGGAATGGAAATAATAGTGTCAGTGGCACTTCTGTTTGTAGGAATAGTGGTTCTTGTGTTCATACATGTTTGTATAGTAGGGAGGGCTTTAAGGAGTAGAAATGGGATAATGAATGGCACAATCTTTATCCCAAACAGAAGCCAAAGCCCCATGTCCCAAGAGGACATAAAGAAGCTGCCATGTTTTGAGTACAAACTGGAGATTATTAAAGAAGAAGAAGAAGAAGAAGAAGTGGATTGTGCTGTTTGCCTGGAGAGCTTTAAGGTTGGGGATAAGTGTAGGCTGCTGAAATGCAATCACTGTTTCCATGCTCAGTGCATTGATTCATGGCTCAAAAACACAGCTTTTTGCCCTATTTGTAGGGCAGGTGCCAAGGCTTCTCCTCTCAAAACTTCTTCTTCTGGGGATCAAGAAAACACTGCCACTTCTGGTACTTCTGGTACTTCTAGTACTCAAGTTGTTGCTGCTGAAATGACATGATAACAAAAAAAAGGTACAAATTTGTTCATTCTTTTATTTTGAGTTAATGTCATATGTGGTCCTCTCGGTATACTAATTTTGCCATATTTAGTGCTAAACTTTTAAATTGACCCCTCGTGGTCCTTCGACTTTCAAATTGTTACTACCCATGATCTTTCAACTTTCAAAATTTAACCAGGACTATGTCTGGTTAAAATTTGATAGTTGAAGGACTATGTGTGGTTAACTTGGACCAGGATTGGTAATAATTTGAAAGTCGAAAGATTACCGGTGATCAATTTAAAAGTTTAAAACTAAAAGTTGCAAAATCACTATATTCAGAATATCTCAAATGGTATTAACTCTTTTTTTATTTGTCTTTTCATTGGATTGAGTGGGTGGGGTGGGTGGGGTGGGGCCTGGGGGTGGGGGTTGGATTGATGATTGTGGGTGTGGGAGGGAGGGGAAATACAGGAAATGGATGGATGTAATTTGTAAATCTTGGGAATATATACAGTTCACTTACATATTGCTGGCGTGTAAATGTTGATAGTTTTTAATTTCATTTCTCCATCAAAATTCTTTCTGTTTTTGTTGTCTTTATGCCTATGGGCTATGGCAATGCTATGCTAGAATTCTACTTTTCTAAATCTAAATCAGATTACGAGAACTGATTAGTTTTTGTTATCAATCTGTTACTAATCCATGGTTGCAATTGTTATACGTTGTACGAGAGTCCATTTTGCATTGTGGACACTAGTCTAAAAATTATGTGTCTGTATTTAATATATTTACTTGTATTTAATCATTTATGTGCATGTAAATAAATTGAAGGTACATAACAAGCTATGTGTCTATAGTTAACATGTTACGTATTTTCAATTTATTTAAAAACACATAAATTGTTAATTTCAGGTAGGGGTGTAAATAAACGGAGTGGAAATAGAAATACAAGAGAAAATATAAGAGGAAAAAAATGGGAAATAGAATACATGAAAACTTTCTTTCCCAACTAAGAGGAAAACAAAAATTAAAGCGTAATAAAAAAAAGTATGTTTATTTGAGGAAATATTGCATCAAATATATGCTTAGATACTACCAGAAATGGGTACTGCTACATACGGATTTATTATACGTCACAGGGAGTCTTCAAATTGGCGAGAAACGGCCCTTTGCGGTGCATTTAGGATTAGTTGATGGGTTTTGCCCGTACGAATGGGTATGAAAGTAATTGTTGTTGTTTGGTTGATAGGTTTTTAGAACACTACTATGGGTTTCGAATACCTCATGAATTGAAAAACTCATATCCAAATAAAATAAGGATTGCATTCCCTTATTCAATCTCAAGCACTACTATTAGTAACCATTCCCATTCTACCCTACTGATGGAATTAATTAAACCGGGGGTCCGACTTAACTAACCCGAATAAGGATATGAATAATAAATAAGTAGTACGAACGTTATAACAAAGGCCGTGAGACCGTAGATTGTATTAAATGCCGTAGAATTGACTATTACAGAAGTATTTTAGGACAAAGTATGTAGGAAATGTAGATCGTGTCTTAACGAGACAAGGTGGGGGGGCTTTTATACAACCCCCACCCCTAACCGCCACCCCCTAAGGCGGGGGGCGGTTAGATCCGGGTTGACCGCGCCCGGTCTCGCGACCGGGCCGCATTGTGGGGCCAGGCCGAGCCCATCATGGGCTCGGGCCGAGCCCGTGTGGAGGTCGGCCCGGCCTCCAACGTGGCCCGTGCGGGGGCCACGTGGCAGGTTGAGCCGGGCGGGTACGTGGCGCCGCCCCGGGACTCGTTCTTGCTTCGCGCCTTTAGGTCAATTCGGGTCGATTCCTAATATATCCGTCATCAGTCCCCCACTCTCCGAGCTGCAAGTAATCGTCAGTGAAGGAGAGTAGATGCTCCGGCCGACCTCTCAAGATGCCGACCCCGAGACGTCCGCGTCCCAGCGTTCTAGGTGCCGTCCAAGCGCACTTCTCGCGATAATGATGAAGAACTCCATCCGGAACATGACTCCTTCATCTGCTAGGACATATACACAGTAGAGTCCTTTTGGGTTTTGATCATCTTCTCCAAGTTAACCAATCACATCCATCTTTTCACATTTTTCCCCCCTTTTTTTTGCCTTTTGAATTTCAAACTCCCCCTCTTACTATCTCCACATCTCCTATATAAACTCCTTCTCCCCTCTCATTCTACACTTTCACCACTCTAATATCCATCCCCTACTACCAAACATGTTAAATACTTTTACCAAAACTCATTACCATTACCAAGTATTTGATATCCATTCCAATTCTGATTCCTATGTGCGAACCAAACACACCCTTAGTTATACTTGATGTCGTAACGACCAACGATAGTTGCCTTAGAATTTTTATACAACACAAACACACAGACACACACATTCACATGAGAACTTGCTCCCATTAAAAAAGCTAAGAACTAATATCCAATGGCGGAGGCAAGTGTATGCCACCCCACCCCACCCCACCCCCAATTTTATTAATATTATATATAATATTAATTTTTTGTAAAAAAAAATATATTATATAGAATATTAAAATTTTATTGTTCCTTCAAAATATTTGGCCCTCCTCCCACTTAAATTAATTTTATAGGCTAAGTTATAAACTTCTTCATCTTCTCAACTACTCCAGTTCTCTCCCCACTACAAGAAAAATGCACATAGACAACGGTTATTAACCGTTGTCGTAGGGGTATAATTTCTGTTGTTGAAGCCGGTGTTGTTGTAAGTCCCGCGCATAGACAACGGTTTTTTAACCGTTGTCTTTTCTAGAAACGAAAACCGTTGTCTATTAAGTGTTGTTGAAGCCGGTGTTGTTGTAAGTCACGCACATAGACAACGGTTAATAACCGTTGTCTTTTCTAGCAACGACAACGATTTTTTAACCGTTGTCTATTTAGTGTTGTTGAAACCGGTGTTGTTAAAAGTCACGCACATAGACAACGGTTAATAACCGTTGTCTTTTCTAGAAACGACAACGATTTTTTAACCGTTGTCTATTAAGTATTGTTGAAACCGGTGTTGTTAAAAGTCACGCACATAGACAACGGTTATTAACCGTTGTCTTTTCTACCAACGACAACAGTTTTTTAACCGTTGTCTATTAAGTGTTGTTGAAACCGGTGTTGTTAAAAATCACGCACATAGACAACGGTTATTAACCGTTGTCTTTTCTACCAACGACAACGGTTTTTTAACCGTTGTCTATTAAGTATTGTTGAAACCGGTGTTGTTAAAAGTCACGCACATAGACAACGGTTATTAACCGTTGTCTTTTCTACCAACGACAACGGTTTTTTAACCGTTGTCTATTAAGCGTTGTTGAAACCAGTGTTGTTAAAAGTCAGACAACGGTTTTTAACTGTTGTCTTTTCTTTAAAAGACAACAGTTATAAACTGTTATCTATTGTGTGTTGTTGAAACCACTGTTGTTAAAAGTCACGCCCATAAACTGTTGTCTTTTGTAGAAAAGACAACAGTTTCAAACTGTTGTCTATTGTAACCGTTTTTAACCTGCTTAAATTTTAATCATATAAAAAATCAATTTATCCATTCACCATGGCCAAGTGTAGTTACATAATTTTGCACAAGCTAAGGTTCAAAATACAAAAGAACTAATTAACACAAAAGAACTAATTAACAAGTCTAAATACTTCCATGACCAATTCAAATCGAATCATATATCATCCAAGTCATAATACTACAAAAAACAATTCCACGAACCAAATCTAAATGATCACAACGTTCTAATGATCAAATCATACCTACTCCCTATTGATGCATTAAAAATGGATGCACTGCAGCAATTTAACCTGGTGGAATGAAGGTTGCCATCCCAAGTAAAGATGAAGGAGCAAGTGGAACGCCATGGAGATCACTCTGGCATTTAAAAGAAAAGATATAGTTATGCAAGCACTTTCAAGTAAAATATAAAGTCAAAGGAAGAGTTCATAAGAAGTTCTACCTGAGTTGACACATTCCCAATAAAAGTAAATGATGAAGCATTTTCGGCATTTCCATTTGGTATGTGTCCAGAGTTTCCACTAGAGGCATCATTATTACCATTCTCATTAAGTTTGTTGCCATTGTTCTGCCCATACTGAGAAGTATCTTTTGAAGATTCCTTTGAGACTTGAGAACTATCAGTCGAAGTACCATTCCTTTCTCTTGCCTCATTGGAGTTGTTGCATATGTAAATGTAGGCACTTCCTCTCGCCAAACTAGAGAAAAATCTAATTAATCACCAACTAGTATTAACTACTTAATAAAAATTTAGTTTGAAAGGGGCAAACAATGAACAGACATTGTCACAGAAGTCAATGCAATTTTGAAAAATCATTCCTTTAGAATAAACCTATCAACTCTAAGTCATTCAAAATAAAACTTTAAAAAAAAATTTAAAAAAAAATGCTAAGCAACCTGTCTCTGACAACCAAGCCAAAGCTGATTATATTGTTCAGCTCGTTTACGTAGTTTAGCTTGTTGCAAGGAATCGATCTCCTGAGCACGAGTCAACAAAGCATGGGCCTCCCTCATCTGTTCGTCTTTGTAAAGAATGGTTTCCTTTGCAATTCTGTTCTGAAGATTGAAGAATATTCAATTTGTCAGACTGCAAAACTATAGTCAGCAGCTAATGTTGCACAAGTACTTAAATATTTTAAATTATAAAAGTTTCAAATGCATTCCATAATGTAGTTTCTCCATGTTACCATACTACAAAGCAATGAAAGTATTTTCAGAAATTATGGTACATATGAATTGACCTATTCCTGCAATTCCATAAACTGATGTTATTTCTCTTGAATATGCTCCTAAAGTTCACGAAGTTGTTTAATATGCTGAGCTCTTTCAGCTTCAGAGTTGTCACTCTCTCTCCTGGAAATTTATGAACTTCAGTAACAAATATAATAAATAAAGCAAAAAATATCTCAGTTCTCTAACAATTTAAAGCTTTTAGTTGAGGTAGGGCACAAAATTCAACAGTAAGATCATATAATCACCAATCACCCCAAGAAACCATTTTAAGTTAGGTGACTGTTATCATTACTGCTACATTCAAGTGCATGACCACTGGTTCAACATTGAAAGATCCTGGCAGTAGAAATCATTTATTATTTATATATAAAATGTAGTCAACTTGATGTCCAATACAATATAAAAGGAAACTAGAGACAGGGAATATGCATAATAATAAATAAATAAAAAAACTCAACCTAGGTAATTTAGACCACAAGCAAAATAACACAAACTAGTTGAATTCAGAGTTCAGACCATTTGATAAAACCAATCATACGCGTAGGTTCTCAAAACATTACCTCTGTCATATTAAGTTAAACCTGCCTCTGGATATTTTAGAGCTTTCATACTACCTTTATATTTTTGTTAACTACAAACCTCATCTTTAAAAAAGAAGATGAAGAAGCTTATAAAAAAGTTGTGAAGGAAATCTGTCTATCAGCTAGGATAGTCCCGGTTGATAGCATTCAACTTCATTGCATTCAACCACTACAGCTTGGTGTGACCATAACAAGAAATCTAATTTCCTGAAACATGAGATGTAAAAATCATTATAACACTAAGCCAGCCTTACCAGATTTGATATAGAAGAAAAAATAATTGGGACAAAGAATAGATTATGAACAAAGAACATATGTTTTAGTACAAAGCAGAAATAATTGATACAACTATCTTCCCTTTACTGTTTCCCTATCATTTATAGAGTATTCAAATTGAGACAACTATCTTTTAAAATCCTATGTTTAAAAGAAGACAAAACAGGTTATAATATTGCTCTCCAACAAAATAACCATGCAAATCATTAACGCAAGTGTAAGGATCTAGTTAAAACAGTTTAAACATGTAGATGCAGAGCAGGGGATGAAGTTGAGTTCCAACATCTTCAGAAAATATTTGTAATAATCAAAATATAAGGTCAAGGATATTAAGTACCAGAGTACAAACTCAAGACAAGAAGCCAAAGCATACTGTTTTGCCCCAAATCTCACTCTTTCTCTCTCTCAATATTTTTAAAGGACACATCATCACACTTGATTCAAGTGTACAAGCCTAGACTGATATGTGTTAAGTTTTATCTTAACAATAACTAGATTAGTCAATTACCTTCCAGAATCCACCCCACCAAAACCTGCAAATTTTCAAAGAAATGAAGATAATTTAGGGAAATCTTCAATCATGTATTCATCTGATACCGGTTACATATATTAAATACTGTATATACTTGGTTGAGGCCATTGATCAACCTCTCCACTGACTACTTTATCAAGATTATACAGTAGGATAATATAAAGTTCATACCACATTGAGGGTATCCTTCTTTTTTGTTGAGAAACTGCAAGGTGTTTAAACACGATCGTATATCCCATTCTGGTAAAAAGTCAGAAACTGCATCCTCCGAATTGAAAGTAATAAACCCAAACCCCCGCAGCCTAAGAGTCACATACATTTGAAAAATCCAACAATTAACCTAGGGTTCAAGAACATTCACAAGTTTCAAATATGAAAAATTGAACAATAGAATTAATACTAACCTAGGGTTGAAGACTAACTTGTACCATGTTGATGGAGGAAAGAGGCGACGTTGGCAGGCCGGGGAGGGAAGACGCGACGGCTGGCAGAGGAAGGATAATACAACGAGGGTGAGACGGCAGCGGATGTGTGAGACGGAGCGACGGCGGTGAATCTAGACGGCAGCAGAGGTGTGAGGTCTGAGGCGTGAGTGTATGTCGTGTACAAGAGTAACTGCACGGTGACTCTCAAGCTCAGCAAATGCTTTCTGCAGTTGCTGTATCTTAGAGGTAGTGGAATCCATGAGCGTCACAACTGACTGGGAATCCTCCATATCAGACAAGTGCCGGACAAACTACAGATATACAGCTCAATTAATATGGAACATAACAAAGAGAAGATAACCACATTGATGCATTAAGGGGAGATCCCCAAACCCATCCATGCCTCTCCCTCTCATATTTTTGCACACTTTAATCTCTTTCAATGAAGTGCATGCACAAGTGATAATAGATACAGAATGATAAACATGCCATCAAGTACTTGACAAAGTGAAAACACTAAAAATACTTCAAAATCAGATTTAAGTTATAGAACATGCTCATCTAGCATCATAGATTTAGAGTAAATATCATTCATTAATGATGTTTTATAATTGACATATAATCTTGTTTTTACTTACCGAACCTCCTACTAGTCTCTTATGATAGTAGTCAAGGATCAAGTAAAGGTGATATGCACCAACCACAAATGTTCAAAAAAATCAATACAAAATAAATGGAAAATCTGGAAAAAAAATCAAGGCATGAGCTAGGATAAAGCAGATAAAAGGATGTACAGCTACAAGATATCCCTAAAATAACGCACAAAATCCTCACCGGGAAACTGCTACTCACCTTATATGGACACTCAGATCAGCAAATAAGCTGAAAAAACACACATATATAATCAATAAAAGTAGAAAGGCCCAGACCAAGCTAATTAACACCATAACCACCTCAAATGAGAATTTCAAAGCACAAAAATGGAAAATATCACAGAAAGTGAAGATGTTTAGGTTTGAAAAAAGGAGGCTTGATCTAGAATGAGAGCGAGATAGAAGAGCAATAGAGCAAAATGAGAGAGCGGAGAAGTAAGGCTTACGGGATCGGAGGCGGACGGCGGAGGAAGATGAGTTGACGGCGGCGAAATTCAGCGGATAATCAGACCATTTTGAGTGCGAGGGTTTGATATAACTGCGACGCTACGAATCCCTAGAGAGAGAGGCGGACGGCGGAGGAAGATGGCGGTGTCTGAGGAGAATGGCGGTCGGCGACTAGGCGGAGAGCACTGGGTTTGCAAAGAGGGAATTTCTGAGGAGAATGGCAAGGCGAAAATTTTGTTTGAAGAGAAAATTTGCAAAGAGGGAAATTTTGCCGCTAAGTGTTCTAACTAAAAATTTGTAGAGGGAAACAATTGAAAAAATTATTTTGATTTTGCAAAGAGAGAAATAACATAACATATACTATATACTATGTACTAATATAATTAGGAAAATAATGAAATTTTATTTTAATTTTATAATAAGCTTTTATTTTTTCAAAATTAAATAAGTATATTCATGGTTTTATAAGGACCGGCACCATAAACCAGGTGATATAGATATAGAACAGGGTAAGAAAATATTAGCTTTATTACTCGGGTCGCTAGACCCAAAATAGTACCAGCGGGTATATAGATACATAACGCGAGATTCATAGATTTCTATACTGTAGATTCATAAAATCTTTACTCTAGATTCATAATTTTTAAATCGTAGATTCATAATTTAAATACAGTAGATTCATAATTTAAATACAATAGACTCATAATTTAAATACAGTAGATTCATAATTTCTATACTGCAGATTCATAATTTATATATTGTTGATTCATAATTACTAAACTGTATAGTTATCAAATTATGAACATATAGTTTTGTGATTTGTGAATACAGAGTTCAACAATTGGGAATATGAACATCGAAAATTATGAACATAGAGTTCTGTAATTGTGAATATATATAGAGTTCAATCATTATGAATATGAATTTCAAAAATTATGAATATATAGTTCGGTAATTATGAACATAGAAATGGTGCACACAGTTGCACAGCATAATTTGCCCTTTATTACCCAGACAGCTGGCGACCCAATTATTACAAAGATCACGGCAAAAGAAATAGGCTATAGCTAATTGTACGATATCAACTACTCTTTCATATCCATTCTTCATGTGTCCCATGCATGCCGGAAGAGTCGATTACCAATATATAGCTAACCTTGTTAGTCATGCGCTAGCCGGAAGGGTCGATTACCAACCCCGGCCCCTATCATACCGCCCTTACCCCGATCCACACCATACCGCACCATTCGGAACACCACACCGCACCGCCAAGGCCGTTCTAGGCCATGTCGGACCGGCGCGACCGCACAGGGCCCCCAGTTTTTTTTTTTTTTAAATATTATAGACATAATCTATTATTTTTTATACTTGATAATTATTATTATTATTATTATTTGAATTCATAGATTGGTCTTAATTGTAATTGAAAATAAAACTTTAATGAATTGAAATTGAAATTTTGGTGAATAATTTTATATTTAAATAAGGGTTGGTGTGGTTTGGTGGGTTTAGCTTTGTTTATTATGTTAGAGGTCTTGGGTTCTATCTTTCTTGGTGGCATCCTTACCTTATTTTATACAATCATTGTCTTGGTTCTCAGAGACAACAGAGAAGCAAATTGGTTATATCCTAGATGTTATGCTTAAGTGTATAATTGTTGGTGTGGCTTGGTGGGTTTAGTTTAGTTTATTATGTTAGAGGTCTTAGGTTCTATTCTTCCTGTGAGCATTTTTAACTTATTTTATAAAATCGTTGTCTTGGTTTTCACAGACAACACAGAAGCAACCCAGTTATATATCAGATGTTGCACTTTTATACATAAGAGTTTGTGTTGCTTAGTTGGTTAAACCTTATTTGATATGTTTAAGGTCATAGGTTCAATTCTTGTTATTAACATCCTTATTTATATTTTATACAACTGTTGTCTTTTATAAAATAATGATGCGCAAAGACAACGGTTTTTTATAATCGTTGTCTTTGTAGTGTTGTGTATTCAAATACGCTTAAAGACAACATACCAAAGACAACGGTTAAATAAAACCGTTGTCTTAAACAAATAAAGAACGCGCAATGACAACGGTTATATAAAACCATTGTCGTTGTAGTGTTGTGTATTCGAGTGCGCTTAAAGACAACACACCAACGACAACGGTTAAATAAAACCGTTGTCTTTTTAAAAAAAAACAGCGCACAAAGACAACGGTTTTAAACAACCGTTGTCTTTCTAGTGTTGTGTATTCCAGTGCGCTTAAAGACAACACACCAACGACAACGGTTAAAAAAACTGTTGTCTTTTTTAAAAAAAAAAAACGCACATAGACAACGGTTTTAAAAAAAACCGTTGTCGTTGTGGTGTTGTCTTTTCACAAAATGCACAAAGACAACACACTTACAACAACGGTTAAGTAAAAACCGTTGTCTTTGATAAAAGTGTTGCATTAAAGACAACGGTTTTGGACCAAACTGTTGTCTTTTATACAAAAGACAACACTTTTCTTAAAAACTGTTGTCTTTCTAGTGTTGTCTATGTGCATTTTTCTTGTAGTGCCCATTACAAATTATATATTCCCTATATTATTGACTCACATTCAAACTAAACCTCATTTAACCTACCTATTAGTTTCTCTCTCTAGAACCATACATATATGCAGCATATACGTTATAACAAGATAATTTGTTATTATTAAAATCTATGCATATTTTTTAAGTTTATTTTTGTTTTTTTTTTTTGTTTTTGTTTTTGTTTTGTTTTTGTTTTTGTTTTTTTTTTTTTCTAACTACTTGTTTGGTTAATTTTTGTTTCATATTTTATTGTTTATTCTAAACTTTATTAAATTTGTAAGGTATGTAATGATTATTTTGAAATATGTTAACGGGATATCAATGTATTTGATTTAGTACTTCAAGTCTTCAACTGTAGTTGGACCCCGCACTAATCAATCCTGGCTCCGCCCCTGCTAATATCATATGTTCGTCAGGAAAAATATAAAAAAGCAATTTGATTTTAAAATGTGGTGACATTTTTGATAATTTTTTCCAACTTTTAAAGTACATTTCGCAATACTATATAGTGCAATTTTTAACAATATAGAATGCATTCCCTATTAAACTCTAAAAAAAAAAAAAAAAAAAAAAAAAAAAAAAAAAAAAAAAAAAAACTAAATCTTAAAAATACAAAAATGTTGGTACACCAACAGCTTCATTGCGGAACTTTGGAGATTTCAGGAAGGTTTACGTATTGCTAGAAACAGGGGCTTAAACAAAATTGTGGCCGAAACCGACTCAGAAGCTATGGTTCAAGTCCTGGACAAAGATACGGGTTCAAACACGGAAGTGAAAACTTTAATCACTGATTGAAAGTTCCGTATGAAGCATTTCCAAGAGTTCGTGATTAAGCACGTGTTTCGTGATGGCAACTAGTGTGCCGATTTTCTCGCAAACTTGGGGCAAGGCAGTCCTTGAGGCACGTCTATCCTGGACCATCCTCCTGATGATATGAGAGAGCTTCTTGATCGGGATACTGGGAACGTCAGCACAAGAAGATTTTACTAATTCTTAGAGTTTCAACCCTCTCTTTCACCAAAAAATAAATAAATAAATAAATAAAATCTAAACATAAATCCTAAACATTAAACAAAATAAATAAATAAATAAATAAAATCTAAACATAAATCCTAAACATTAAACAGTAAAAAAGTGAACATCTAAACTAAACTAAAAAGTGAAACACTAAACCAAACCAAAAACTAAATCATAAAATTTAAAAGGTGAACTCTAACTGCAATGTACATTCAAACTAGCCAAAATACACAGTATAGTATTGCAAATTATACATTTAAAATTGGAGAGAATTATCAAATGTCACAACATTTTTTTTTTCCTTCTTATTAAAATAGGAAAGAATAATTATCAAATATGAACTAGGTTTCTTGTGATAAGTGTGGACTAATTTGATCCATCCATGTAGAATGATCAATGACTAAAAATGACAGGGTCAATTTTATAAATATTAGCTAGTATAACGAAATCAACTTAACTAGATTTCTCGTGATAAGTGTGAACTAATTTTATCCATCCATCTAGGATGCAACTAATTAGTATAAGGGAATCAACTTAGGGATTCCATGCATCTATTTTTTTAATGTAAAAAAACTAATTAGACCAAATTTGTTCTTTTAATTTGCAAACTAGCACCTATAGTAAAACAATTGCACATGAGACACTACCAAAGAAGTGGACAAGCAATGAAGACGAAGATAATGACAAACCTATCCAAAAGCGAATTAACAAAACTTAAAGTAATTTCTAGGTGTGGACGTTTCGGGTTTCGGTTCGATTTTTTTCGGTTTCGGTTTCGATTTTAAAAAATTTAAACCATTCGGTTTAACATTAGAGTTCGGTTTCGGTTCAGTATTCGGTTCAGTTTAAGATCCCAAAATTTCAACATTTCCTAATTTTTCGAAAATACTACCAAACAATACATATTCACATAATCCAAATCCAAACTCTAAAAATTATATAACAAAATAGCAATCCAATGATCAAACACAATACTAAGTACTAATTACCAAGCATCAGTTAACTTTTTTACACAACTGACTCTTCAGTTGGTTCACTTGGAATATTTTTATTGACAAAATGAATAATCATCTATTTGTATAGTTGATATTAGAAGAACAAGTGTCAAGTACTATATAGTTAATTTTTGGACACAATCTATCATTGCTAGTGCACTCGAAATATATTTCAGTACTAGAAAATAATTCTAGTGCACTGGAAATCAAAATTAGAATGACTGTAAAGCACATTAAATTTATAGAAACATGAAACTAAGAAAAATACTGAATATTGTAAATATAACTCAAGTTAGATATAATTGTGAGGTAAAGAACAATTGCGACAAACAACAAAAGTGCAATGTAGAGAGCTTTATAAAGAAATCAAATAAAAAATTGAAGGGAGATACCAATGAGAATAATGACTGAACGGCGGAGCAGGCATCAAGAGACTTGGATTTACTTCTTTTTATTATTATTATTATTATTATTATTATTATTTATTAAAAAAATCATATGGTATTCGGTTCGATTCGATTTTTGCCAAACAGTTCGGTTTCGTTCAGTTTGGTACCGAACCGTTTGGTTTACAAGAATTCCGAACTATTCAATTTTCTATTACTAGTTCGGTTCGATTCGGATTATCCGAACCGAATTGCCCACCTCTAATAATTTCAAACCAAAAGTAGTATCTACTACCTAATAACATACCAACTATAATAAGTATTTAGATAATTTCTTTTTAGAAAAGTACAGATTAAACATTAATTATAATAAACTTGTCCTATATAATCACTTTGAATTACTTATTTAAATACAAACATTGACCATTAAATCAGTCTCGCAATGCGCGTATAACATCTACGATCTTAAAACTGAAAGACACAATAATGTGCTCTGGGAAACTGAACAATATAATGTGCTCTGGAAGGCTCAACAATATGCACTCTAAGGCAAAACAATATGCACTTCGAAGGTACAACATTGTGCTCTACAAGAGGAAAAAATGCACCGAAAGACAAAAAAGTTAATTTATTTTTGCAAAGCAATGTACACTGGAGGACATATCAATGTCTTCTAGAAGGTGTTATGTGCTCTGTAAAAAAGGGAAAAAATGCTTTCAAATACGAAAAAAAAAATTAACTTACATAAAATTATCTTTTTATTACAAGAAAGGGGGACACCCATACAAACTACGCCTACAACGAGACTCGAAACCTAGACCTCCTACATAGGAGAGCAATCCGATACCATTGGACCATAAACCACTTGGTCCTTTTTTTTTTTTAAATTGCTTCACTCTCACCCTTGATCTGGACTGAACAATGGATGAGATTAAACCTTTTTTCGCCCAAGACATATCGCGGTTTCTCGCCATCACCACCTTTGGATGGTACATTGGTGTGCTTTGTGAGTTGTACATAGCTACATAATAATATTTCACTCATCTCTTCTGCTCTACTAGTCTACTACTCTCTGAATTTCTTCTCTCTCTTCTCCTCTCTATTTCTCCTTCATTTCTTTCAGTCAATTAAATTCAGTAACTATCCTCCATTGTTACACCATTAAGAGCTCCCCAGTCAGAGAAGACAAAGGTATGTGAAATCTGCACCTTCTATCATTTCTTTTGGAGCTCTGCTCTGCATACATTTACTCTATATATGATGATCTCTTTGAACCCTGAAAGATAGATATCCTTTATATCTAACGCCCAAAAGGCCTCAAAGCCCTACTTTTTATGTGAAAAGGAGACTCAGATTAAGTAGATGATCCAACATGAACCTCTTTTAAAATTAATTCTTGGAATTCTACATTTTCTTCTCTGTATCTATTGTCCTTTACCTAAAAATGGAAATAATGAAGTAAGCAATTAATAACAGCTGTAAATTATTAGAAATAAAAACTTTAGCTCTAAACCTAATCTCCCACATTTGATTCCTCAAGCAAGTCAAAGAAATGGAGATCAGAAAAACATTTGAAATTGTTGTTTTCTTGTGAATCAGACTCCAGAAAGCAGAGGTTTGGAGGCTGCAATGGATGGATCAAACAAGAAAACTAAAGGGTTTTTCAAGTTATTCACCCCTGAAACCTCTTCACAGAAAATGGTACAGCCCTACAGGGTGTTTTCCTCTACATTACACTGTGTTTCGTGAATGTACATGTTTGTTTAGTGAATGAGTAATACCATTTTTGCTCCCACAACTATTAGTTTAGTGACAGTTTTGGTGCACGTGTTTAATGACCGACAATGTAGACTATCATTTAAATGCCAATTTTGATACCTCCGGTTACCCTCCAACTCAAAAATTCCAAAATTTCAATATTTTAAGGTTATTTTCGTCCATTCAAACCAAAGAAATTGAGGAAAAGGTCTACTGATGAGATAACCAAAGGGCCTAACATACTTGGATGGACGAAAATAACCTTAAAATTTTGGGATTCCGGAATGTTTAGTTGGAGGGGAGACTGGAGTGTTCATCCGATGGACATTTGTTAGTCACTAAACTTGTGGATCAAAACTGTCACTACGCTAATAGTCATGGGACTAAAATTGGTATTTACTCTTTAGTGAATGGTTTTAGAATATCTTCTTTATAATCTTCAGTTCAGTCACTTCTCACACTATAGCTTGTTGCAGGAAATGCCCCCAGCAGTTTCAGCTTACATGGGAGATAAACTGCCAAGGACAGTATTTCTGAGAGACAGGTACAAGAACATGTGGGAAGTGAAAGTAGGAAGAAGTGGAAATCACTTGGTTTTTGAAGAAGGTTGGGATAAGTTTATCAAGGACAATTGTGTGGAACTCGGGGATTTCTTGGTTTTTGACTACCTTGATACTAAGTCTCTGTTTGACTTCAAATTGTTGGGGCTTTCCTGCTGTTGTGAGAAGATAGGTGTTGGGCGTCCGAACTTTCTGGTGAAGGAGGAAGTGGAATGGGAACATAGTGACAGTTTAGAGGAAGATGAAGAAGAAGAAGAAGAAGGGGACCCGAGCTATCACACTACTATCAATGAGAATAACATGTCAGAAGATGATGAATATGAATTTGCGGAGGTGGAGGTGGAAGAAGAAGAAGAAGATGGTGATGGTGATGGTAATATTCTAATCTAAGAGCTTAATACCACACACTGACACAGTAAACTAGTAGAACATGAGCTACTTCATGTGGTTGTTATCTATGCTATTGCATTTCTTGCCTGGCCCACAAAAGGCGAAATTCCCTCGCCCCCAAGGCCGCTACACCTGGCCCGAAAGGACAGTGGAGGGGTAAATCACGGTGTCTCAGCCTCCCATTAAGTGGGAGCACCAGTGCATGGTGCCCACAAGGAGCCACCACACATTGGGTGTAACTCCTGCACTGCAGTTGTCAGGGCTCGACCCCATGTCCTTAACAAGAATCTACCACTCAGAAACCAACTGAGTTATCCATGCGGGCTGCTATTTCTTGCATTTCTATTAGCAATTTGCAGATAAGGGATGTAGCCCGTGTTGAGTCTTGCTGCTTCTTTTTGTTTTCAAATATTTTTAGGGGAAAGTAGAATAGAAGCTGCTCCTAGAAGAAACCACCATAAACGAAAGGCGTTTGACTACACTGGGGCTAGTATTTTCGAATCAGGGCTCTATCCACAACCCATAAATCCTTACTTTGTGGCAAAAAACAGAAAAGGGAGGAAAAATGAGCTGGTCAGTTCTTTACTTCCACTCCATATCAGAGAGAGATATTCTACTTGTTATCGTCTCTCTTTATTATTTGCAAATTAAACGCTAAAACCCCATTGTTTGTGATGAACTATTCTTAGCACATTCCTGAATATGTAATACGCCATTTCAACCTCAAGCTGCCATCAACAATGATCCTTCGTGACCCCAAGGGGAAAGATTGGGAAGCAAAGGTCAATCCATGGAAAGATGGGCGGGTAGTGTTAACAGGAGGGTGGAACGCGCTGTGTAAATGGAACCTAATTCGGGAAGAAGACAGTTGCATTTGCGAATTTGTGACCGAAGAAAGAGGAATGGGAAGAAAGGAGCTTCTGCTGCAGATACAAGTTGTTCGTGGATCTCATCAGGCATAATATGTGGTAAGACTTTAATTTGGACTTTTAAATGCATGGAACTATCATGGAGAGAACTGGAGATGATCAAGAATTACATATGTGGTTTGTTGTTACTTAGGAACTCTGAATGCAGTATTTTAGATCTCAGAACTTTGATAGCATCCAGTGGCGGACCCACAATGGGACAGTTCCATTTATATATATTGTATGTATAACTGTATAAGTTTATAAATATTAAATTTACACAAATATAATCAAAGAATGAGTTAGGTTAGATGGTATGGTATTTAGTTTTTTCCTAAATGTTATAGGTTCAGATCCTACAAACTTGAATTTATATTGAGATTATTAATTTGAATTGAATTTTTTATTTGTAATATTGTGTTTTTTTTTTTAAATCTCATTTTTTAATATTAATAGTGATATTGGTGATTTATAATATGTTTTCATTCGAGTTATTTTATCTAATTAATTATATTTCATAATTTGTCAAATTTTTATTGCATTGTCTTTTTTTTTTTTTTGGATTTTTTAAAATATTAACAGTGATATGAGTGTTTTATAATATGTTTTCTATTCAAATTATTTTATCTAATTAATTATATTTCATATTTTGTTTTGAATTTTTTTATCGCATTTTGATATATTTTAATTTTTTCATCCTAATTAACAATATTTATGACTCGGTCTTTAAGTATTTTTTTTTTCTCAAAATATCTCATTAGTTTTTAGTCTTTTGCCTCCACTGGCGAAGATTTTTGGATCCGTCCCCGGGTAGCATCATAGAACACATTACATTTTGACGGTGCTTTGAAAGACTACATATATCTCGTATGAGTCAAGCCAAGAAGAACCACATTATGTTATAGATGTTTGAAAAATTAGGCTGATAGTGTGAAAATAAATAAATGTTGTGCCATGGAATAACTACTTCTATAAAAGCAAATTCGCTGCTACCATTGCACGCACACAATAACAACGTTATCCACAGAGTTTAACACATAGTTCCTGTCTCCATGCACCTAGAGCATACACAACATTCTCAAAGAGTAGAAAAGATGAGAATAGAGATATCAAAACAATGTTTTTCTCAGCCCCACTTGCTTTAGGCTTTTAGCCATTCCATTGTCCCCCAATCTCCTATGCAACCATGCATCCTTGCATTCAGGTGCAGCACAACCCATAGTGGTTCAAAAATCCCTTAATAATTTGCCCATTTGCTCATTTGCCTCCTCCATGCCCTCCCATTCTGTTATTTCATACAGGACGAGACAAATTCAGAATTTTTAGTGTTGCCCACAAAATAAAATAAATGTCATATCAGCAATAATTAAAGGGTGAAATAAGCCATTGAACTTTATGTGAAAAAAAAAAAAAGTATTAGACTTCAAATACCAATCATTATTTTATGGATCATGACCTACATAGCTGTGTGGATCAGGAATAAAAAAAATACATTTTCAATATATTAAATATATATTATTTGTGTACTGAATATATTTTATTTCATAGTATATACAAAATAATGTATTTCCAGTACTCAAATAATGTACCTTTAATATATTAAAAATGTATTTTTTTATTCATGGTTCATACAACTGTGTGGACCGTGATCCGCATAAAAATTTGCCATCAAATACTCTAACTTGTCATTTTGGTGCATCTGGGCCCAAAGCCCAATAATCCATTACCCACTGAAAATAATTGGTCATTAGGGTTCTGGAGAATGGTTATTGGTCGCCAATGTCAAGAAGCAATAGTTATGCTGTGCAACCGAATGCACCATGCGCATGGTGCATACGATGCAAAACGACGTCGTTTTGACTAAAAACGCGCGTCCCACTTAAAAAAAAAAAAATTCAGGTTCGATTCTCGGCAATAGTATTATTGTGGATATATAGTTATGAATTTCTGGATATATAGTTATGAATTTATGGATATTTAGTTCATTCATTGTGGATATTTAGTTCATTCATTGTAGATATTTAGTTCATTCATTCACTGTGGATATATAGTTATGAATTTATGGATATATAGTTATGAATTTCTTGATATATAATTATGAATTTCTGGATATATAGTTATGAATTTCTGGATATTTAGTTCATTCATTGTGGATATTTAGTTCAATCATTGTGGATATTTAGTCCATTCATTGTGGATTTTTACTTCATTCATTCACTGTGGATATATAGTTGTAGATTTTTACTTCATTCATTCATTGTGGATATATAGTTATGAATTTGTAGATATATAGTTATGAATTTATGGATATATAAAAATGCTATTGCCGGGAATCGAACTTGATTTCTTCTTTAAGTGGGACGCACGTTTTTTTTAACTAAAACGACGTTGTTTTGGATCAAATGCACCATGCGCATGGTGCATTCGGTTGCACAGCATAATTTGCGGTCAAGAAGGCAACCATGGTGACCATTGGTCACTTTCTTCATCGATCCTTGGTGGCCTTTTATGGTGAACGGTGGCGACCTTTTTATTAATGATGGCGGTCAACGGGAACTTATAATCCACGATCATCGTGATTTTACCGTTACATGTTGCTTATTGATAAACATGGCTTATTTCACTGATTTTAATGTGTTGGAGTGTTTAATTACAACTTTTAAAGTTTAGGAACCTAATTGCTTTTCGTTAATTACAACTTTTAAAGTTTAAGAACCTAATTGCTTTTTCGTAAAAAAGTTCAGGTGTTTATAAGTTTATAAACATGTGATTTTATGAACCAGCTCTACTACATGGATTTCCAATCTCTACTCTCTCACTTTTTCTCCTTGATGTGACAAGAGAAGATAAGTTATCTTTATCATGTGGGTCCCAAATTAAATGTCAACTTAGGAGTCCAAATAGTATTTTCATTGAGTTAAAACCCAATTTGGTCCCTCAACTATTAAGATTTCACCACTTTAATCCTCGACTTTCAAAATTGTCTGATTGCATCCTTGACTATGCAAATGTTAACCAAAACAATCCTCAGTCTATTTTCCAGTCTATTTTCAAGGGTAAATATAGGAAAATCAAATCAACACTCATCTTCTTCCCTAATAATATACTCTGTACTTAATAACTTAAGATTGTGAAGTCTAGTGATTTTATAGAAATCAAGAGTTATTGATGCCAACAATAAACCAGAAAAAATACTCTGCATGGGGAAAATTAGCATATCTATAAAGATATAATTCAAGAAAAAATAGACAAAATCAAGAGGATGAGAAGACTGATTTTCTTCTTGAGAATGCACTGGAACTAGACTTTGACCTGAGAAATAAGAATTAGAAACCAGAGGCATCCCCGTCATAACTGGGACACAACCGCTGCTACAGTAGAAATAACAGCCGTTGTCGGCTGAGTGACTATAGACGCCACCGCCGCCGTTAGGGTTCTGGGCATGGCGAGGGATTGCGACAAAGAACAGGGACCATCCTCTCTATCAATTCGATGATTGAGCCCTAGGTTCGCCGGAGCTAGAGCCAGGCCCGGCCCTGGGCAAGGGCAGGCGGGGCCCTTGCCCAGGCCCACGCTTGGAAGGGGCCCCCACCCCAGCTCACTATGTTATATTTATACTATAAAGTTATTGCATAAGTATTTTTTTTTGAAAGGAGCCTGTACGGCATTTATTCGAAATATGCAGAAATAGCAGCTGGTGGACTAGAGTCCGAATACATAACAGTTGTCTGAGTAAAGGCAAAAGATGCTAAAGTATGAGCTAAATAATTCTCTAATCTAGGAACATAACGAATTAAACAATTGTCAAAAGTCAACAGACTAGTCCTGCAGCTATCAATGGTGTAGCCCAAATAAGACCGCGATGATCGAGTCGAAGATGATAGATATTGTTGTAGTACTAAACAATCCGTGAAGAGATGGATAGAGTTTATACCGCGATCCCTCAACCATGACAAAACTTCTTTGCACGCTAGAGCCTCTGCCATTAGTGGTGTAAAACAATCTGACATAGGGGTGGTCATTGCGGAAATATATCCTCCTTGCGTATCTAGAATAATAGCATCGGCCGCCGCCTTGTTCGTTTGTGGGTTGTATGCCGCGTCGAAGTAGCACATGAGAGGCTCCACGTCTGAGGCGATTGGTTGTTCTTCTGGCCGCATCACAGCACTGCTTTGTGGCAGTCCGTGCACTGCCGGCACAGCAGTGGCGTTCACTGTCGTTGGCGGCATTATGGTCGGCATTCCACCCTGCTCCGCTACGGCCATATTGGTCTGTGGTTGTGCATGTGGGGGGTGCGCAACCTTCCAAGATTGTACAGTTGAAGACGTCATTGCTAATATTTTCTGAGGCCTGGGTAAACATGCGTCCCAAACAGCCCCATTCCTCGCACGCCAAGTGTAGTATAGAATGGCCACTGCATAAATAATCTCATTATCATCTAAAATATTCATCAAATCATTAAACCAATCACTGAAAACATTTGTGACACTATTGGGAATTAGAAGGTGAGATTGTGCCCAAATGTTTGTTGTATAGCCACATGTGATCAAAGAATGCACAATATCCTCATGTGCAGTTCCACACATAGCACATGTTGGATCAATATCCACTCTCCTTATAAGTAGATTGTTTGTGGTGGGTAAAATATTATTCAGAGCTTTCCATATAAATGTCTTCCACTTTGGGGGAATCTTGAGTTTCCATAAAACCTTCCATTTATCAAAGGTCCCTAGTGGTTGGGAGTAATCACCGACTAGTTTCCTATACCCATCCTTGACTGAATATTCACCATTTGGATCCCCATACCAGTACCACAAATCATCATAATCAGGTGACACAGGTATTTTTTTAATTCTTTCTACATCCTCCGATATGAAAATATCCGTGAGAATATCCGGATCCCAGGTTCCTGTTTGTTGATCCATTAGACCCATCACCTTTGCCTGTGCCAATTGGGGTGGTCTTTCCGTTTCTATTCTCGGTTGGTTTTCATCATGTAACCATGGGTGGTCCCAAATTAAAGTTGTTCTACCATTCCCAATTCTTCTCCGGACACCCCCACAAATTAACTCCTGAGCTGCTAAAATACTTCGCCAACAAAAACTTGGGTTATTACCCAAGCATGCATCATAGAAAGAATTATTGGGATAGTACCTGGCCTTATACACTCTCGAAACCAGCGATTGTGGTTGTGTCAGAAAACGCCACCCTTGCTTCCCCAACATAGCAAGATTAAAGGCATGCAAGTCTTTAAACCCCAAACCTCCATACTTCTTTGGAATACATAATTTATCCCATGCCTTCCAATGTATACCCTGGTCATTCTTGGATCTCCACCAATATCGATTCATGGTTCGCTCAATAGCAGTGCATAAAGTCATAGGCAGCAAAAAAACGCTCATTGAAAAGGTAGGCATAGATTGGGCTACGCTTTTCAATAAAACTTCCTTCCCTGCTTGTGACAACAATTTTTTATTCCATGAGCTGATTCTCTGTCTTATCTTATCCTCAATATAAGAAAATGCCGCCCTCCTATTCCTGCCCACAAACGATGGAAGTCCTAAATACTTCCCAAAATTCTGAGCCTGCACCACCCCTAATATATTGGCAACCTCGTCCCTTATCTCTCCCCGTGTATTTTTACTGTAACAAATATTCGACTTATGGTAATTTACTGCCTGACCAGACATCTTCTCATACTCCGATAAACATCGTTTAATTACTTCTGCCTCCTGTACATTTGCCTTAAAAAACAGTAAACTATCGTCGGCAAAAAATAGGTGGGTAATGGGAGGTGCTCCTCTTGCAACCCTACACCCATGTATTTCTCCTCTTGCCTGTGCCTGCTGCAATAATAGTGAAAGCCCTTCAGCACAAATTATGAACAAATATGGTGACAGGGGATCACCTTGTCTTAGACCACGAGTCGGGACTATCTGTTCACTCCGTGACCCATTTACCAGCACATTATAAGATACCGTGGTTACACATGTCATCAGTAATTCCACCCATTTGCCATCAAACCCTAAGGCCATTAACATTCCTTGTAGAAAGGACCATTCCATACGGTCGTAGGCTTTGGCCATATCCAGCTTTAAAGCCCCCCAACCCATAAGTCCACATTGCTTCCTGTTCAAGTAATGACCTACCTCCGCAGCTATCAATATATTATCTGTAATCAATCTCCCAGTTATGAATGCACTTTGTGACTCAGATATGATATTCTCCATCAAAGGCTTCATTCTAGCTGTAATTATTTTAGCCATAATTCTGTACACCACATTACTCAATGCAATTGGCCTATAATCAGAAATCATCTCTGGGGTTTTCTTCTTCGGGATCAGTACAATATTTGTCTCATTCAACTTACTAGGAAACGAGCTAGTATTTAGACAGTTGACAATATAAGTAGAAACATCAGTACCCACCACATCCCAGAAATGCTGATAAAATCCAGGGTTCATCCCGTCCGGCCCTGGCGCCTTATCAGGAAACATTGAAAACAACGCAGATTTAACTTCACTTTCCTCAAAAGGGCGCAACAGGCTTTCATTATGCGCGGCAGTCACTCGCGGTTGTATACTCTCAAAGAAATTGTCGTTAATAATAGGAGAACTCGAGTCGAAGATATCACGATAATAATGCAAGATACTATTCCTCATGGCATCTCCCTCAATCCAATCCCCATTAGTATCCATAATTTTCATAATAGAATTCTTTTTCTTTCGGTGAGAAGCATACCTGTGATAAAATCTGGTGTTCGCGTCTGCGTTCCAGAGCCAATGCTGCTTGGCCCTCTGCCTCCAATACGTATCCTCCTGCAACTCAATATTAGTCAGATTGTCCTCTATCCTTTGAAATTCAGCTAGAGATCCCGGATCCATTCGCCCTCTCAGCCGCATCTGGTCCTTTTTTAAGTTCAGTATTCTCTCCCCGAATTTGTGAAAACGGTCTCCACCCCAGCGTGTTAACCGTTCCCCACAAAACGTGACACATTCCTGTAGCCCCCTACTCCTTCCTTCCTCCCATGCTTTTTCTACCACACCCCTACAACCTTCATCATGCAACCATGCCATCTCAAATCTAAAACCCCTTCCTCGGCCACCTCTCCTTTCCCGAAGATTGAGAATCCCAAGGAAAAGAGCAGAATGGTCTGACTTCCGGGTCAATATATTATGCACACTAGCATCAGGCACCAGATCCCTCCATCCTTGTGTGGCTAAAACCTTATCCAACCGCTCCTCTATCCAGTTTGGTGTACCCTTCCCCTTCTGCCAAGTAAAAGGATATCCTGTCATGGGTAACTGCGCCAATCCACACTCCTCAATAGTCTCACCAAAACCCCGTAATAAAGCATCAGGGTGCGGATTACCTCCCCGTTTCTCATATTGAAATAAGAGATCATTAAAATCTCCTATCATAACCCACGGTAGATCAGATTTGTTCGCTAGTGTACGAATAAGGTCCCACGATTCCCTTCTCTGCGGACGCTTTGAAAAGCCGTAGAAACCTGTCATTCTCCATTTTTCAAACCCGGGCATACTCACCTCCACGTCTACATAATTATCTGAATAACTTAATAATCTTGCTGTATTATTTGTCCTCCACAACAATGCCAAACCTCCACTCAATCCGGAATTATCAACATTAAATAAACCATCGAACCCAAGCTTAATCCGGAGTCGCTCAGCATGATCCCGGTTAACCTTGGTTTCCATCAGAAATACAAAATCGGGTTTCTTACGGGACACTATGTCCTCAATTTCCCGAACTGTCCGTGGATTACCCAAGCCACGGCAGTTCCAACTCAACGTACTCATTGGGTCGGGCGGGTCTGCACTGCAGCACCCGCCATCATCAAGTTTTTTTGAGCATCCATCATTGCAACGTCTTCCCCCACTCCCTCATTCACCCCATGTCCACTCCCATCCCCATCCATCCCTCTCCTCCTTTTAGCAACTGCATGCACTGCTTCGTCCACCCCCCTCTCCTTCTCTAACCCGCCAACACCCACCCCGCCCCTCCTTCCTCTTTCCACCGTCACACCCACATCCCCTTTCGGTTTACCCCCCAATGGGACCAACCATGAATCCCCAACCTCCCTCGGACCACGCACACCCCCCGCCCTCAACTCATCATTGTACGGAAATTGTTCCACCGGCACCGTAGCATTCCGGGCTTTTAGACAAAATCTATAAGAATGCCCCATCATTCCACAATAAAAACAAAAAGTGTGCAGCCTTTCATATCTGAAATTAATCCAACAATACGTCTTATCCCGTTTCATCATTCTCATCCTTCGTTTAATAGGTTTGTCTACCAGGATTGCAACTCTTATTCGGTAATACGTTAGCCATGGTGCATCTAGGTACCGATCATCCAATCTAACGAAAACCCCCAAAAAATTCCCGATCTGCTCCAGGATTTTGTCCGTTGTATATCCAAACGGTATGTCATAGCATTGGACCCACAACTCCACGGTGTCAAGAGACACCTCGGTCGGCACTGCGCCCTGCGGAAGCTGTCTACATACTAGTGTGTGATTCTGGAATGCCCAAGGACCACCCTCCAACACATACTGCATATTTGTATAGTGATAGAAGACGAACATGAACAATCTCGGTTGAACCTCAGTTATTTGAACTCCCCGCACCGGTTGCCAAACGGAAGCAAGCACCTGGCGCATGAATTCAACTTTGATCGCCTTTTCCGTCAGAAAACGGCCGATCAACACCCAAGTCTCGTCCTCCTCTACGGCTTGCTCCGCCTCATCCTCCTCCTCCTCGGCCGGAACCAGCATAGCTTCTTCCTCCTCCAGGACGAGTTCGTTCCACTGCTCCACCAAGCCAGCGATCTCACCACCTACTGCTGTCGCCTCCATCCTTCTCTGTTAACAGGCCGAAAAAAACCGTCGCCTGCCGTGTGTGTTGATCGGAAACCCGCAAAAATTGCCGTAAAAGATTGCCGGAACCCTAGGAAAACCCTAGAATAATGAGAAACCCTAGACTTGGCGCTAGAGAGAAAAAACCGATTTATTGCATAAGTATATTTAATATACATCTCTATTACTAAATTGTTAGGTAACTTAGTTAGTAAGGTTCTTTGTTTGCATGTTAAAGGTTAGGGGTCGAATCCTTGTACGTTCATTTAAATTAAACTTCATGCTCTACTATTTAGATTTGAAGATGAATTTATATATATATATATATATATATATATATATATATATATATATATATATATATATATATATATATATACTAGCATTTTGTACGCGCGATGCGCGAAAACTTATGCCCAATATTAAAATATTTGTAAGTAACAAAATTTTAAAAATTAGTTAAAATTATGTTTTGTAATTTCTTAAAGTGATGATACTTTTGAATTATCATATTTTAAATAATATAGTGATCAAAACAAAAAAGATTATATTTTTATATAATAATAATTTCCAAATAATACTAAGCTAAGACTCACATATATGATACTAGTATTTTTTATGCGCGATGCGCAAAAAATAAGTGTCCAATATTAATACATTATATTAAAATTTAAATTTATTTAGATTTTAGATTTTAGATTTTAGATATTTAAATTATTTCTAAATAATAATAATAATAATGTAAATTATTTTTATAAATTTGATATTTATATTTATGTAATAATTAACATATAACTCAAATATTTAATGTGTATATATTATTATTAATGAAGAAGATAAGAAAATATATGGTGGATGCATGTGCATAGTAACAATAGTGGAAAAGATAACGGAAGTTATAACGGTAGGGGTATGTTTGTCCAAAATATTTTAATGTACAACCTTTATAGCATAATGTACAAAAAAATTTAACGGGAAAAACAGACATAAATCAGGGGTATAACTTTCATTCACACTTATTATGTTTTTAGATATTGATATGGATACACAAATAATATATATATATATATATATATATATATATATATATATATATATATATATATATATATATATATATATATATATAATTTAACATTCATATAAATATTTAATTAAAATATAATTTATAATTAAATTAATCATTATATGATAATTTTAATAAAATGATAATTAAAAATAAGAAAAATATATGATAGATGTAGGTGTATGGTAAGATTGGTAGATATATTAAAAACTAACGGTGTTATAACGGTGTAAGGGTGATTTTGTCCAATGCAAATGAATGTACAACAATTAAAGCAAAATGTATATATTTATTAGCATATAAAAAAGGAACAAAAATCAAGGACATAACTTGTATTGACACTTATTATGTTTTTAGATATATTAATATGGATACACAAATAATATATATATATATATATATATATATATATATATATATATATATATATATATATAATTTAACATTCATATAAATATTTAATTAAAATATAATTTATAATTAAATTAATTGTTATAGGATAATTTTAATAAAATGATAATTAAAAATAGGAAAAAGATATGATAAATGTAGGTGTATGGTAAGATTGGTAGATATATTAAAAACTAACGGTGTTATAACGGTGTAAGGGTGATTTTGTCCAATGCAAATGAATGTACAACAATTAAAGCAAAATGTATATATTTATTAGCATATAAAAAAAGGACAAAAATCAAAGACATAACTTGTATTGACACTTATTATGTTTTTAGATATATATATATATATATATATATATATATATATATATATATATATATATATATATATATATATATATATATATATATATATATATCTAGTATTAAAATTATTACTTATGAAATTTATTTCTATTTTTTAAAAATTTGTAACTTTGTAATTTTTTTTTTTTTTACTTTTCTATAACTATAGTGAGATTTATAATATAGATCGAAAAATATTTTAAAAGATATATAGTTACTTTTATTATGAATTATCTAGTCAATGTAGTTTAGAAATTCTATTGTGTGTCATCGTATTTAAATTAATCTAGAAAAACTTAAAATTGATATAACTAAAAGAAAAAATATATGTGGGTTCGAGCCTCGGCGGAAGCGATCTTGTATATGTGGGTATCCCCTTTCCTTTATAATAAAACTAAAAGAAAAAGTATCTATCAATATAGAAAATATGTGATTTATAATGTGTTTTCTATTCAAACTATTTTATCAAATTAATTATGTTTCATATTTTATTATGAATATCTTTTATCACATTTAAAGTGTTCTGATTTATTGTTCTCAATAATTAATATTTCATGCTCTGCCCTTATTTTATTATTTAGTAGTTTAATAATGTGATTGCGTATAAGCTTATTTAATTTCAAATTGTTTATTTTTTTTATAAATTATAATTGTTTATTTATGAAGGCACTGATGCGGTTATTGATTATTTTGGATTTAGGAAAACATCTAGAATTGTTTTCATGTGTATGTAAAATTGTTAAAAAAAAAAATCGTATTTCAAGTTATTTGACATTAGTATTTTCATTATTGAATTCAAATTTTAGTTATAAAAATGTACTCCATATGTCCTATTTTGTCTATTCTACTAACTATTCATTGGTCAAACAAATTCTTTTTTTTTTCTTTAATAAATTTTACTTATTTTTAAATTTATTTTTATTTATTTATTTATTTATTTTTTGTGTTTAATAGTACTTTTAGAGTTTTAGTGTAGTTTCTAAATATATAAATTTTGTATACTAATACTAAACTTAAGAGTATTTGGATGCATGATGAGAAGGGGAACTATTTTGTCCGGATCTGTTAAAGAAATCTGTTGGATAATATGAATACTGTTTGTCAGATTTGCAATATGGAAGATGAAACCCCATTTCATCTCTTTGTCAAATGCCCTCTTGCCCGAAACTGTTGGGATAACCTGGGAGATGTTGAATACCACTCGGATAAGTCTTTTCTAACAAATCTGAGGATGAAATCTGTCCACTCATTGCTGTGTGTTGGAAAATCTGGGAGGCTAGAAACGAAAAGATTTGGAATCATAATATTCTTAATGCCTCTTTCATTTGTCACTCTGCAAATAATTATCTTCGTGAATAGATTGATGTGTATGTATTTTAATGCTAATTCTAATATCAGGTCTTCCACTCCCACTTCTTCTTGGATTAAACCTCCTCAAGAAATGCTCAAGCTTAATGTTCCGCGAATAGTGTTGCCCACATGTTAGCTCGGAAAGTCATGTTTATGTCTGACTGTTCGGTAGGGATGGTAACGGGGCGAGGCGGGAGCGGAGAGTATACTCCCCGTCCCCGTTCCTGCGACCCCATCCCCATCCCCGTCCCTGCGGAGAAATAGATGGGGACATGGATTCCCCATTCCCTATATCAACTCCTAGTCAAAATGTTAAATAATTATAATTTTTAATAATAAAAAATTTAAAATATAAGTTATATATATATATATATATATATATATATATATATATATATATATATATATATATATATTATTCGAGGGCGGGGCGGGGTATCCCGTCCTTGATGGGGAATCACTCATATTCCCCGAAAATCTTTCATATCACCATCCCACTCATGTTCGGATTGTTCTTTTATTCCCTTTCCTTCCATTGCTCCTCTTTTGAGCATGGACCTTACTTAATATATTTTCCTATTGTTTCTTTTTCTTCTTCTTCTTCAAAAAAAAAAACATTTATTCATGGGCTACATTGTAATTTGGACCATCGTTCACAACAAAATTTGCCTCAACTTACATTGTGGACCATAGTCCAAAATAACATTCAGATTATGTGTTTACAATTAACATAATATGGGTCTTAGTGTCTGCACTTAAAATATTATGTGCCTCCAATTTATTTACAGATACATAAATACATAATTTGTTAACTAAAGATACATAATAAATTAACTCAATCATGATCCATGATATTTGGACCCAAATTTACTAGTAAAACTTGAACATTTATTCTCTTCTTTTCTTAAGATATGACAAATGAGAGATGTTAAATTAGTAATCCCTTGTGAAAAAATCTTCATACAACCCAAAAAGTGTTGAAGTCTCCTGCCTAGATCTAGAGTTTTCTTTGATGGTGATCACCAAGACTTTCAATATTCCTAAAATCTTTGTTTTTTTTGTTTTTTTTTTTTTTTTTGTTTTTTTTTTTTGTTTTTTTTAGTTTTTTTTTTTTTTTAATCCACACGAAACTTTCTCTTAGTCCCTAAAGCTCCGATGTGAAGTTGTCTCTCAAATTATTACATACTATCATTTTATGTCATGTTATATTTTTCTACAAAAATTACTTCATAATATTGAATTCATAATATGTCATTATTGTATTTGGTTGTTATATAAACTTTTCATTAACACATGATGGGTAATTGGACAAAGTCTCAGTGGACCCTATCTGAACCTACTTTCCCAATATTTTTTTTAAATTTTTTTTGAATTTAATAAATAATATAACCTCATAAAGTAAAAATTTGAGAGTAATTTTGAATAGGGGTGGACGCGTTTTGGGATTCGTTTTTTTTTTTTTTTTTTTTTTTTTGATTTGGTATTTAAAAAATGATACCATTCGATTTAACATTATAGTTCGTTTTCGGTTTGGAATTAGTTCGGTTTAAGAATCTCAATTTCAACATTTCATAATTTTTCAAACACACTACCAAACAATATATATTCACATAGTCCAAATCCAAAGTCTAAATATTATATAACAAAATAGCAATCTAAAGTTCAAATACAATACTAATTACTAATTACTAAACATCAGTTGACTTTTTTGTACAACGAACTCTTCAATTGGCTCACTTGGAATATTTTGTTGATAAGATGAAGAATCGTTCATCTGTATAGTTAATATTTGGAGTACAAGTGTCAAATGTTGTATAGTTAATTTTTGGACACAATCTGTCATTGCTTGGCAAAATACATTTTCAGTGTATTGGAAATATCAGTACTGGACAATAATATTCCAGTGCACTAGCAAGTGCTATTGTAAGAATAACTCAAGTTAGAGATAATTGTGAGGCAAAGAACAATTGCGGCAAACAATAAAAATGCAAAGTAGAGAACAAGTCATAAAGAAATCAAATAAAAAATTTTAAGAGAGATACTAGTGATAATATAAGCTGAACGGAGTAGGATTTACTTCTTTATTATTATTATTGTTATTATTATTATTATTATTATTATTATTATTATTATTAAAAACACAAACAGTATTTGGTTCGATTCGATTTTTTGTCAAACTATTCGGTTCAATTTAATTTTTTATCAAATCATTCAATATATAAAAATCTATTACCGTTCAATTGTTCGGTATATTACTGAACCGAAATTCAAAAAAATCAAACCGAATTAACACCCCTAATTTTAGATTAGGAAAATACTATTTGTATCACTAGTATTTGCACCCGTGCGATGCACGGAATGAATTTGTTGTAATATAGTAAAAATATATGAATCGATATATAATTATTTAAATTAGAACATCAAATATTATATAGTGCAATTAAAGATATGGTTTGCATCGTTTATATATTTTGATGTTATTATTGCTTGAATTTGTGCAAATAATTGCTTAAATTAATAGCTAATGTCTAGATGTACACATACGGTGCTATAACTTTGAAGATTTTATTTATCATTATTTAGTATTTTCATAAATTAGGCAAATGTGCCCGTTCTCTAACAACTCAGTTATAGAAATGAATTGGTATCCTTATTCATTTGTATGGAAGATATATTTTTTTGTCAAGATATATAACAATTTTTTCATTTTAAAAAAAAAACTTAATATCACCAATTATATTTACACATTATTGAAACCTCTTTGTAGACGATATTGGTAGTGACAACGCAATCTTGTTCATCTTCGTCTAGAGCTAACACCTTCAATCCATCAGGACGGGTTACTTAGGTTAAAATATATAATGGTAGAATATTACTCAATTAGTTATCCTTTTATATTTTCAGTCAATTAGTGATATCAGATTCATTTTTAGCAAATTATTCTTTTTTATTTTCAGTCAATTAGTCAATTAGAATATCAAATGCAGTGATATTTTTACCTAATTTTCGTTCCATTTTTAATTGATGATGTAGATATTATTATTGAAATATTTCGGTTTCATTTTTAATTTACCTTTACTATTGTTTAAAATATACATTTAATATTTTTTTCTCAAATTTTTAATTTTCATTCCATTTTTAATTAAAATGCAATGATCTGACCATTTATTTTTCTTTTTTTTAGTCAATTATGGATCATTTTTTATTTGCAGTCAATTATTAATATTCATTTCATTTTATATTTTCAGTCAATTAGTAATATTAGATTCATTTTCAGTCAATTATTGTTTGTACAGTCAATTAGAATATAGATGTAGTGATATTTTTACCTAATTTCCGTTACATTTTAATTTGATGATTTTTAATTTACATTTACTATTTTTTAAAATATGTCTTTACTACTTGATGATGTAAAATATTATTACTGAAATATTTCATTTCCATTTTTAATTTTCCTTTACTTCTAAAAAAAAAAAAAAAAAAAAAAAAAAAAAAAACCTTGGACTTCTCACTACTTGCCCACAGTGATGGGCAATCAATTATGTTCGTAAACATTTTCAAGAACTCCTCTTTCCAAACATTTTCAATGTGAGATTAAAATGATCCCACATCATTCTTCTTATTTTTTTCTAATTTTAATTTTAGTTTGTATATTGTTTTGTTTGGATGATGATGATGATGATGATTATTATTATTATTATTATTATTATTATTATTATTATTATTATTATTATTATTATTATTATTATTATTATTATTATTATTATTTGATTATTGATGATTTAAAAAAAAAAAAAGTGAGATTGACAAATTCACCAAAATTTTAACAAATTCGCCATTTTAACAATTTATCTTTAAGCAAAACACCAAAAAATGTTATTTAATAACCCAATATATTTGTTCTAAACTGCTAAAAACTAAAACAACACATACATTTTTTATTAATCTTTCCCAACACCCACTAATAATAAATAAATAAATAAATAATAAATATTTAAATAATAAATAATGAATAAAAACTAAAATAAGAAGACAAAGCTAAGGTTTCTTAAATAAGAACCTTTTGACTTCTCAATACTTGCAACATTGATGGACAAACAATTATGTTTGTACCTCTTATATAGAGGAGCTCAAGAGCACATCTTTTCAAACATTTTCAATGTGGGATCAAAATAATCTCATATCATTTACAAAGGGAGCATATGGGTCCCCTTTGTCTTATTCTTTTTTTTTTTTTGTTAATTTTAATTTTATTTTGTATATAGTTTTGTTTGGATTATTATTATTATTATTATTATTATTATTATTATTATTATTATTATTATTATTATTATTATTATTGTTGTTGTTGTTGTTGTTGTTGTTGTTGTTGTTGACTTGTTGTTATTGTTGTTGTTGTCGTCGTGTGGTTGTAATTTGATTATTTAACAAATTCGCATGTTTAACATTTTATATTTAATCAAAACACCAAAAATATTATTTAATAACTTAGCAATTTGCTCCAAACTGTTGAAAACTAAAACAATACATATACATTTTTTGTTAATCTTTCCCAAACCGCCTAATAAATTAAAACAATTTAAAAAAATAAAAAACTAAAATAAGAAACCACTAAAATAAGGTTCATTAAATAAGAGCCTTTTGACTCATTGGGCTCAATAGGTTGAGAAAGTTTATATGAACAGATATTATATGTAACAGGGTCAATCGAATAGTTATGATGTGGAACTGTGTCTATGTTAATAATTACTGAACTATATGTTCATAATTATAAAGCTATATATTCATAATCTTTGAACCTCATATTTATAATTATTGAACTCTATATTCACAATTACAAAACTATATGTTCATAATTACTGAATTATATGTTAATAATTATAAGCTATATATTCATAATTTTTGAACTTCATATTCACAATTATTGAATCTCTATATTCATAATTACATAACTGTATGTTCATAATTATGTTCACAACACTATGTTCATAATTATAGAACTATATATTCATAATTATGAACAATTTTTGGAACTGTGTCTACCATGCAAGGTAGACACAATTTCACAGCATAATTTTCCGGGTCAATAGTACTCAAAAATAAAATAGGAGCCTTTGAACTTCTCAATACTTGCCCACATTGATGGTCAAACAATTATGTTTGTAAGAGGAGCATTGCTCCTATTATATAGAGGAGTTCAAGAGCTCATCTTTCCAAATATTTTCAATGTGGGATCAAAATGATCCAACATCATTTACAAAGGGAGTCCGTGGGTCCCTTTTGTCTTCTTCTTATTAATTTTAATTTTATTTTGTATATCGTTTTGTTTGGATGATGATGATGATGCTTATTATTATTATTATTATTATTATTATTATTATTATTATTATTATTATTATTATTATTATTATTATTATTATTATTATTGATCAATTCGCCAAAATTTTAATAAATTCATCATTTTAGCATTTTAACTTTAATCAAAACACCAAAATATATTATATAATAACTCAGTAATTTGCTCCAAACTGCTAAAAATTAATACAACACATACATTTTGGGTTAATTTTCCACAACCCCACTAATAATAAATAAAAACTAAATTAAGAAAACAAAGTTAAAGCTTCTTAAATAAGAACCTTTTGACTTCTCAATACTTGCCCGCATTGATGGGCAAGCAATTATGTTTATATAAGAGGATCATTGTTCCTCTTATATAGAGGAGCTCTCTCTTTTCAAACATTTTCAATGTGGGATCGAATTTTGATCCCACGTCATTTACAAAGGGAGCCGGTGGCTCGCCTTTGTCTTTTTTTTTTTTTTTTGTTAATTTTAATTTTATTTTGTATATAGTTTTGTTTGGATTATTATTATTATTATTATTATTATTATTATTGTTGTTGTTGTTATTGTAATTTGATTATTTGGCAAATTCGTCAAAATTTTAAGAAATTCGTCTGTTTAACACTTTATATTTAATCAAAACACCAAAAATATTATTTAATAACTTAGCAATTTGCTCCAAACTACTAAAAACTAAAACAACTCATATACATTTTGGGTTAATCTTTCTCAAACCCCCTAATAAATTAAAAAAAAAAAAAAACTAAAATAAGAAGCCATTAAGATAAGGTTTCTTAAATAAGAGCCTTTTGACACGTTGGGCTTCAATAGGTTTGAGAAAGTTTACATGTAACAGGGTCAATCGAATAGTTATGTTGTGGAACCGTGTCCACCTTACACAGTTCTATGTTTATTATTACTGAACTATATGTTCATTATTGTAAAGCTATATATTCATAAGTATTGAACTCTATATTCATAATTGCAGAACTCTATGTTCATAGTTACTCAACTATATGTTCACAATTATAAATATATATATATATATATATATATATATATATATATATATATATATATATGTATATATATATGCGTAATTTTTTAAGTTCATATTCACAATTATTGAATCTCTATATTCATAATTACATAACTATATATTCATAATTATGTTCACAACACCATGTTCATAATTATTAATTATTAATTTTTATTGCCTAATACAAATTGTCAATTATAACATATTATTTATGGTAATTATTGTATGCCATGTAATACTAAAGTTGTTAGGTAGAATTTTTAAAATTAAGGTATAATATTATTAAATCAAAATTATTAAAAATATATAGATCCACATTAATAAAACCTTATTAATTTTGGATATTAAAACTATATATTTAAATCCATATATTTAGATTAAAGTTGAAGTTATAAATAATTAAGTTTCAATAAGTTTATTTATTTCCTAAATTATATATGAGTAATAATGAATATTTTTCTATATTAAATTATGCTTATATATAATTTACCCGTATTAACGATCACTATATTAGATTAATATATAATTCTTTTAATATATAATATACTATATTATTAAATCTAAACATATGATTAATATTTATTCAATATTATTACGAAAGTATTACAATTATAAATTTTATTATATTTTAAATGGCTTAGCATATCGAAGCAAACATGGTAAGTCAATAACATTATTTCACATTAGAAAAATAATATGTATATATGTATATATTTTACCATATTAAAAAAATATTTTTTTAGTCAGTTGACTCATTTGTGAATTTGTTTAAAATAAAAACCGTGTAATATTGGCATAATATTATGTCCATAATTAAGTAGTATATTCTGACATATTCTTCTACAATATGTATTAGCATAATTAATTATTCCATAGACTAAATATTTTTAAACCATTTAACTCATTAAGAATTATCCAGTATTACATATTTATAATTAGAATATTCATTACCATATTTTAAATATTTTTGATTCAATTGACTCATTAATGAATTGGTTCAAAAAATTCCATTTAATATTACCATGATAATATGTCCATAATTAAATAGAATATATTGTGCATTATTCTTCTCCATTTTGTATTACCATAATTAATTATTTCAGAGTGTAATTATTTTTTACTCAACTGACTCATTTAAAATTATCCGGTGCTACATACTTATAATTAAAATAGCTATTACCGTATTAAAAATATTTTTTATTAAATTGACTCATTTATGAATTGGATAAAAAAATTCCGCGTAATATTAGCGTATATCAATTTTCAAAATTAATTAGTCTATATTCTACCATATTCTTCTACAATGTCTATTAGTATAATTAATTATTCAATAATCTTAATATTTTTTATTCAATTGAGTCCTTTTAAATTATCCGAAATTACATACTTATAATTAGAATATATATTACCTAAATTAAAATAATTTTTTATTCAATTCCTAGTACATACTTCAAAATCTCAATATCTCATTGCCTACATATTTATTTGTATATTGATAAAATTACAAAAGTGCTAGTACGTACTTCTTCCCATATATATATATATATATATATATATATATATATATATATATATATATATATATATATATATATATATATATATATATATATATATATATATATATATAATGGATGATATTATAGAAATGTCTCTAAGTTTTGAGGGGAAATTTTGGCTAGGAGGATTTACTTTTAACTATATATAGACATAAATTTTTATTGCCTAATAGAATTTGTCAATTATTAAAGATTGTTTATGGTAATTATTATATGACATTTAATACTAAAATTATTAGGTAAAATTTTTATAATTATAGTATAATATTATTAAATCAAAATTATTAAAAATAATGTATTCACAATATAAAAATAAATTATATTTGTCTTAATAATCTTTTTTAATGCTACTGACTTTATTATATTGTATTAATATAAATTTACAATAATAAATTATTAATATAAATTTACAATTATAAATTTGTATAAGGAAAATATATAAACTTCTGGTAAAAAAAATAAAAATCTCTCCCTTACCTAAATTAAAATTTTTTTTTTATTCAATTCCTAGTACGTACTTCATTCTCAATATCTCATTGCCTACATCTTTAGATGATATTATAGAAATGTCTCTAAGTTTTGGGGAAAAAATTTGGCTAGAAGGATTTACTTTTAACTATATATAGATATAGATTTTTATTGCCTACACTTCATCCGTCCCTCTAAACTTTTTCCACTTGATGAGCAACGAACTCTATTGCTTCTCAATCAATCTTTCTAGATCTGTATCTTCTCCACAAAAAATAAACAAAAAAAAAAAGAATATATCAACATTTTTATTACAAACCACTTTTCTTATTTAAATATCGAAAAATCCAAAACAAAACAAAACAAAACCCAAAAAGAAAAAAAAAACTAAGATAATGAAAACCTCACCCGTGCAAATCACGTATCAGCCTCAACTATGGAAGATCACAGGATGATTAACAAAAGTCAATGAAATGATGGAGAAGATACGGGGTGGAGAAGCATTACCGATGTAGAGAAGGAAATGATGGGAAGGCTAGGAATTATGAATTTGTAATTATAAGTAGAAAATACTAATTCAAAAGGAAAGTATAATAATTTATTTATTTAAGGTATTATTATTATTATTATTATTATTATTATTATTATTATTATTATTATTATTATTATTATTATTATTATTATTATTATTATTATTAGATTAGATTACAGAAATGCCCCTAAGTTTTGGGGGGAAAACTTGCTAGGAGGATTTTACTTTTATATATATATTATTATTATTATTAGATTACAGAAATGCCCCTAAGTTTTGGGGGGAAAACTTGCTAGGAGGATTTTACTTTTATATATATTATTATTATTATTATTAGATTACAGAAATGCCCCTAAGTTTTGGGGGGAAAACTTGCTAGGAGGATTTTACTTTTATATATTATTATTATTATTATTATTATTATTATTAGATTACAGAAATGCCCATAAGTTTTGGGGGGAAAACTTGCTAGGAGGATTTTACTTTTATATATATATATTATTATTATTATTAGATTACAGAAATGCCCCTAAGTTTTGGGGGGAAAACTTGCTAGGAGGATTTTACTTTTATATATATATTATTATTATTATTATTAGATTATAGAAATGCCCCTAAGTTTTGGGGGAAAAACTTGCTAGGAGGATTTTACTTTTATATATATATAGATATAGATATAGATATAGATATAGATAGATAGATAGATAGATATAGATATAGATATAGATATAGATTTTAGGTTCATCAATCAAAACATATATTTCAATTTTTTCCTTTAATTGCAATAATAAATTTCGGGTGATTTTACCATAAAAGCAATAAAGTTTCCATAATGATAGTAAAATTTTACCTACCATATTTCTGGGCAACCGGCATTTCCCGGTTCCCGTCAGTCCAGTCCATCACCCCTTTCAAAGTTTCAATATCCGTTACCGTAAAACCCTGCATTCTACGAAATGCAATGAATACAACGTCCTCACTCCTCTGTATACATTGAGAGAGAAAGAGAGAGAGAGAGAGAGAGAGAGAGAGAGAGAGAGCGCGAGAGTAGAGTAATGGCTATGGAACTAATGGAAGGCCATGGAATTTCGAGCAGAGAAGCGGAGCAGAACGAGGCGACGGAATTGCTCTTACAGAAGCGGCGATGCTTTTTCCATTTTCCCTGTCTCGGGGCGACCGGCCGGGACGGATTCGGGTCAAAATGGTCGACGATGATGCGGGCGGTGGAGATCGAGAAAATCTCACTGTGGTTCCGGGGGATCAGAGCCCTAAACCGGCTCCGGCATTGGTCGGGGACCATGGCGAGGCCACGATGGAAGAGCTTCCTCCGCCGCTTTAACACAAGCAAGGAAAAAGCAATCGCCGGCGGCTGCGGATGCGGCGGCGGCGTATGCGATAATCAAGGGAAATTCCGGTACGATCCTCATAGTTATGCTCTGAATTTCGATGAAGGACCGGAGCACAATGAGAATTTCTCCGTTAGGTACGCGGTGGTTCCGGCGTCCGTTAAAGCCACCGTGGTATGAATGCCGTTGTTGCCGAAACGGCGCCGTTTTCTATGGGCATGACTGATGAGTGATGAGCTCAGTCATTCGCATGCACGCATGCTCATAGTAGGCGAGAAACAAACAATTTTTTATTTTCCATATTATTTCTCTTGTTTAAATTCAGCTGATTTTTTTTGAAGAAATTATAATTTCTTTAATATCTTTTCTATTTTTTCTTCTAGATGTGGGTTGTAAATAACATTTTTAGACTATTAAAAATTTTCTTTTAAAAAGAAAAATATCATTTTATTTAGTGTTCTTACTTCTTAAGCATTCTAATACCTGCATAAAGCATAATTAGATTTTAGCTAATTATGTGGTCTAATGGTACTCGGGTTGGAGCCTCAGTGGAGGCGTTATTGGTTCTTTGTGTTTCATAGGTTGAGAAAGTATATGAACAATATTACAATGTAATAGAGCCAGTAACTTAAAAAAAAAAAAAAAAAAAGATTTTAGCTAAACCTTTGTTCAATATTTTCATAGAGTTATCGCCATTTTGGTACTTCATCCCCTAATTTCCAATTTCAACAAATTAATTCTTATATTATTTAAAACTTCGTTAATTAAACATTTTCAGGAATTAAAATGGTGATTTCCATACTTTTAAAATTTTATCAATTTAGTCCCAGACCAAATTGGCTAAAATTGAAAACTAGGAACTATATTGACAATTGAAAAATAATTAAAGGAAAAAATGTTGATTTCCCCTATTTTCATATTTGTTAACTAAAATAATAAAAGAGATAACAAGTTAAGGTTTTTTTTTTTTTTTTTTTTTTTTTTGTTTTTTTTTTAATGTGTATTTATTAAGCGCTTAAAAAATAAGATTGTAAATGATAGTCACAAGTAAAATATTTAGTGTCTTTCGACAGTACATAATAATCATTTTGATTTCTACCTTTTTTGACCAAATCGTTTATACTAACAATAAATATTGAATTATTAATCATTTCGATTTTTACCTTGTTTGATCAATGTTTTTTTTTTTTTTTTTTTTTTTTTTTTTTTTTTTAAGGTAATCAATGTTTTTTTTAGTGTAACGAATGTGCTAAATATTTTTTTTAAACGCTTTTTAAAATTAAATATAAAAACATGTATAATTTCACTTATTATTATTATCATTATCTATATAGTTTTACATCTTTTATCTTATTTATTATTTGGTAAAATATGATTTCATAATGTTAAATTATATATATATATTATTTTAATTATTATTTTTAAAAGTTAAAAAAAAATCTTTTAATTTCAGAAGAAGGTGTAGGTAGTAGGGATGGCAATTTCAATCCGCCCCGCGGATATCCAATCATTATTGTGTGGACCATGGTTCACACAAGTTGTGTGGACCATATTTTATTTATTATAAAATAATGTACATTCAGTACAAAAATAATGTACATTCAGTACAAAAATAATGTATATTATATACAGGGGATATACATTATTTTTGTTCTGAGTGTACATTATATTGTATAATGTACATTCAGTACAAAAATAATGTACATTTAGTATATTAAAAATGTACTTTTTGTTATGGTCCACATAACATTATGTGGACCATGGTCCATACAATAATTTGCCGCGGATATCCACCCAAATCCATCTCGCATGGGTCGGGTTTTTTGGGTGATAGTAGATGATGGATCGGGGGTGGGTCTTAAAAAATGTAAACCCACGGTGGGTCGGGTTGGATTCGGGTTCTATGTACAAAATCCGCCTAGAACCCCACCCGACCCACCATGTAGTTTTTTATAAAAGTTTTTATAATTTCATGTAATTTTTTACTATTTTTATATCTAAATTACTAAGTTTATTTTTAAAAATTAACAATTTAATTATTATATTTAAATATTTCTATTATTTTATGTTTTATATAACTAATAAATTTTATTATTTTATTATGTGTAGGTAATTTAAATATTATTTTTTGAAAAAAAAAATAACAAGATTATAAGTGGTGGGTACCCGTAGTGGGCACCCGCACCCGATGGGAGTTGGGGTGAGTTTTGAAAAAGTCCACCCGATGTGGGTTGGGGGTGGGGGTGGGGGTGGGTGGAGAAAATATAAGGTGGGTCGGGTGATGGATGTAGCCCTCCCCGACCCATTGCCATCCCTAGTAGGTAGTTATGATTGCCTCCACTTTCATCCCCTAGATAAAGGGGAGGCAGCCATGGATGCTCCCTCCTTCATCAAGATTGGACAAAGGAGGGGGCAGCCATAGCGGCTTCCCCTTTCATCCACATCTACTAAAATTTAAAAAGAAATATTGTTTTTTTCTAAATTTTTTAAAATAATAATTAAAATAATTCTATATATAATTTAATATTAAGATATCATATTTTACCATAAACTTAAAAATAACTTGTAAAAAATGTTATTTGAACACTTTTTTAATGTTTAATTGTCCAATTGCACATTGTTTTGTTCGATGTTTCAATTGCAGAGTTGTTCAATTGCAATGTGGATCCTTCCTGGCTCTAAACGATATATATATTGTATATTTTTAGTATTGAGATTGTGAACTTCTAAAATATAAATTGTGTTTCTAAGTCAAAACAGATGCTAGAGCATTAGATGAGACTTATTGGAAAACTGAACTATCTCACAATCACTCGCCCATATATTGATCTAAATCATTCCAATTTTTAGAAAATCCTTGTATTGATAAGTGGAATGCTACTACTCATTGGTGGTAACTTGATTTCATGGAAAAGTAAGAAACAAGATGTGGTGGTCAGATCTAGTGCAGAAGTTGAATATCTTGCCATGATTTTAGCTACATGTGAACTCATATGGCTAAAGCATTTACTTCAAGAGCTACAATATTGTGAAGTGACAACTGTAATAGGCAGCTCAACATATTGTTATGAATCTAATCTTGGACTCTTAGAGTTGGGGTTCAACCTTTGGAAGAATGAATCTAGTCTTTCATAAACGAACCAAACAAATTGAAGTTTACTGCAATACTTCATTAAGGAAAAGATTACATCAAGATTGATTAGTACAATTCATGTTAACTCCACTAATCAATTGGTGGATATTCTTATTAAGTTACTTGGAGATCCTAAAGATAAATTATATTTGTAACAAACTTAACACATTTAACTTATATGCTCCAACATGAGGGATAATGTTAGGATACAAGTCATGTCTTATAAGAAGAGTCATGTCTTTATAGTTTAGCTTCCTTGTATATATATATACCTTGTACCAGTCATTTTGAATCATCAAATTCATGAATGTTTCTTTACAATAATGATATGACAATAAAATCTAATTTTAAAAGTAAAAGAATATTTCAAAGATGCAGATACAATCTATCATTATAATAAAGCACTAAGTTTCTGTCTATGCCAAAATCCCGCCCAATGAAAACGACGCCGTTTGATGGCATGAGAAAAAGTTGTTATTAACCGCGTGCAATTAAATACAGCCGGCTACTTTTTTGCAATACCAACAAAAAAAAATATTAAATAGAATTCTAATTATTATAGACTTCTAACGAGCGTGTTAATTATAATGATAGATGCTTTGAAAATCGATTTCTCCATAAACATTTAAATGTAGCCGCAACATGCTCTTGAAAACTGAAAGGTCGACAGCCCCCTTTAGTCTTCTCAGATTTTGAAATCCATTGATTTATACTCTATATATAAGCCTGTGTCGATGGAGAATTTTCCTCCAAACTTCAGTATATATTCAGTTCGTATCACCTGCATTTTACAAAAAATACACTCAAACTTTCAGCAACTAAACAATGCCAATGTATGTTCCAGTAAAAGACATTGGCCCGCTTGATAGGGAGAAAGCAATAAGAGTGAAGTGTGTTAGATGCTACGAAATAGCCGAGAACAGAGGGTCCACCGAGATCAAGAGTCAAGAAGTTTTGGTCTGTGATAAAGAGGTATTTTCGTGTCATTCTTATGATTTTATAAGAAGTAAAATTAGAAGAGATCGAACTGTAACATTATTATATTAAAAAAAAATCAACACTATCAACTTGTTTTGAGTTGCCATAAAAATTTAATAATTACATTATTTCATAAATGGATTGTTTATAAAATTATAGATTAGATATAGTATATCATGTAACAGAGTATTGAGCCAAAATATGCACAACAATAAACCCACATCAAGTACAAAACCACTAGCAGATTCATCAGTCACCACAGCTTTTGATATTCCAACCTAAAAGTCCAATCAACAGCTTCATCCCAGAAACACAAACCATTTCAGATCACCAAAACAGCCAAACACCTCTCATTAGTGCCTCTAAACAATTTTTTTTTTTTTTAGTAACGAGGGAAATCCAGAATCATTATCCGAAAGTGTGTATTGGGTAAACCCACCGCCTTATAACTCTAAGTGAACAAAGGATCTCAATAGATAAACCAATCTAAGTTGTCCATAGCTGACCGACAGAAACCATGAAGGTTAATAGGCCGCTCCCGTTGGGAGTTGAACTTGAAACATATGGTCACTATTAACTGTTTGACCAACTTAACTAATATTGGTAATTGTGCCTCTAAACTTGATCTTTGGAGATCTGAGATTCAGCAGGAGAAGCACCTCCTCATTTGTCTGTGCTTAAGAATAATATGTTAAGGAGAAACAGAAGGGTGAAATTATTCATTGGCATATTACTCCCTGGCTTCCTCCTATTCACGCACATTATCCTTCCTTGAGAGTTGAGATTTCTCCTTTTTCATTGAAATACTGGGAAAAATAAATTAAGATAAGTAAGGAAATATATAGCAGTGATAGAGAAAAATGAGAGAAAACTGAAATTGATTGTATATCCATTGCAACAATAGCCATGAATTCAAGTAACATGAGATCAATATGAAATGATTAGAGGGATAGAAAGAGACCCAAATATCTTTGGAACGAACGAGGGTATCATTTCCGTAGTTATGTTGCTCTTCTTGAATCCACTTTGCAGAAGCCAAAAGGGAATCCCAACACTCATTTAACTGAATCAATGCCAGTGTGTTGATATCGGAAAAATCACTAGGGATCTCTTGCAAATAGTCGCATTTACGTAACTCTAAACATTCTAGCATAGGAAAATGTTCACCCACGACATTCCAATATCTGAGTCTTGTGTTTTCAATTACTAACCTCTTCAATCGACAGAACCTTCTCTTAGATGGTTTCCACTTTTCGCCTCTGCAAGCATGAATCAGTTTTAGAATCTCTAGATTCGGCAACATAGCAATAAGCCACATTGCATTCCATGGCAAATTAGTCTCCATGAACTTGAGCTTCTTAAGATTTGGTAGAAAACTAGTTGTCCATGGGATGCTACTACGCAGAACACTTAGAAGGCACGGATCTTTGATGCTTAGCTTCTCAAGTTGCCCCAACTGCACAAAATTATTAAAGTAATTTGGATTTTCAGAAGAGAGTCTACCCCTAATTCCCAATTTTTTTAAATTTGGAATTTTTGTAAAGAGATCCTTTGTGCAACATATAGGGTCCAACCAAGATATAGTCTCTAAGTGTCTATGAACAACTCCGGAAGTTTCTAATGAAAAAGGAATTCCCTCAATATAAAAATTTCTTAACAGTGGCATTTTCCAAATTCTATATGCCTGAGAAGTATCCAACATATCACCACGTGCACGAATAATAAAACTTTGTATATTCCAATGCTCAACGGGCATCAATGTAAGAGGGAATTTTTTTCCGTTTATAGACAAAGCTATATATCTTAAATGAATAAGATTTTCCGTATTTAGTACCCTAGCTCCAAAATCCCACAGATTCCTGCACCCAAAGTTCCAGTGCCCAAGGTTCATGTCTACTACTCTCAGTAGTTTGAAGCTACAAAATGCTTCAATGCTTAAATCAATAAATTCAAAAGAGTGTAAGGAATGGAATTTGTCAAAGAGCTCTAAAAAGTGTTTAATATTGAAATATTGGGGATTAATACTTATCCAATGACAACGTTTTGGAAGAGTAAATCCCCCAATGACACTCAAGAGATTTTTGTGTCCACCTTCTCTTAAGCACAAGTCTCGCAACAGATCATGTATCTTTATTGCCTTGATTTTGCCGTTGTGACTTTGTTTGCTAACTATAACAAGGCTTCTATCAACAAGATCTTGCAAAAATTCCATAGCCACTTCCTCCATATTCCGATGCTTCACTACCCCCAAAAATCCCTCTGCTGCCCACAACTTAACCAATTTCTTCATAGGGATCTCAGAGTCTTCTGGAAAAACTCCAAAATATAGAAAGCAAGCCTTCAAGTGGTGTGGTAATTGATTGTAACTCAAAGATAGTATTTCTGAACATGCTTCGTTAGAGTCATCAATTACATTTTTTGCAACATTCTTCCACTTCTCCACCTTCTCCTCTGTCTTGGAGAGAAGACTAGCTACTACAATGATAGCTAGAGGTAATCCTTTACATTTCTTCACTATGTCTCTACCAACTTGCTCAAACACCAAAACAAATTCTTTTTTACCAAACACATTGCAGTAGAGATTCCAACTTTCATTGGCATCTAAGAAAGGCATGTAAATAGGAGAGTTACCTGAGCTAGCATATTCAGCCACTTCTTTGAGCCGAGAAGTCAATAGTATACGGCTTCCATTATTATCATCTGGAAAGCATCTGTGCACACTATCCCAAGCATCTGTGCTCCATACATCATCCATCACTATCAAATATCTTTGACCCATCAGCCGTTTACGCAGATTTTCTGCTAATTTGTCTTTGGAATTTCTTTGTTCATCCATAACATTCCTCTGTTCAAGGAGTTCATCTCTTGATGCTGCAATAACAGAACCAATTAGGCTTTGGAGCATTTGTTCCACATTATACTGTTGAGATACACTAACCCATGCTCGCCTGTCAAAATGAGAAGCAATTGTTAGATCTTCATAAACTTTCTGAGCTAAAGTAGTTTTGCCGATTCCTCCCATGCCAACAATTGATACAACTCGTCGCTTCTTAGCTGATTGTTGTGTGAGCTGATCCAATATCTTCATGAACTCCTCCTCGCATCCCACCATTCTACTGTCGAACTTTGAAGCCTTTCTGGAAAATTTTCTCATCACAGTAATGTTTTGGGGTTCTAGATCTGCCTTTGCAAGCCTGATTAACTCGTTCTTGAGGTAATCAGTATGTTTTACTGCTTCATTGAAGATTCCCTGAAGCCTGCGCATGCTAGCTGTCATACGAACACTATCTCTCTGGCCCTTTGCTAGATTAATCACACTCAACTCCATTTCAATCCTTTCTTCAGCTTTGAACAATACATCTCTGATCTGTGCCTCTACATCTTTCATCGCCCCCGCATCAATCTCAGATTTCTCAACAACTTCTTGCATCAACCCAAGATTTCCATGGAGAGATACAATCTTTTGTTTGACTTCAGCCAGGCAAGGAATCAACAGTGTACAGCGTCCATCTTCTGGAAAGCAGCTTTGTACACTATCCCGAGCATTTTTTGATGAACTTTCAGTTTGGTTTACTGCTTGATTGAAGACTATTCCATGAAGCCAAAGCTTTGTCCAGCCCTCACCCAATGCCATCTCAATCCTTTTCTTTTCGACTTTCAACGATACATCTCTAATCTCAGCCTCTAGATCCTCTAGATCTTTCATGGCCTCATCATCATTGGCAATCTCAGATCTAAGAAATTCTGGCAGCAAGCTAACATTTTCATTGTCATCTCTGATCTGTGCCTCTAAATCATCAAGAGGAAAGGGTGGTTCTGGTTGCAAGAAATTTAAATGTAGTGTTTCCATTAGCGAAGTTATGGCGAAGTAAGCCATTTGCGTCTCTGTGGTAAGGTGATCGATCAGACCACTGCTAAGAAGAAATCGAAGGTATGATACAATTTACACAGAAATTCGTTTGTCAACGCTACAGTGTAAAGAATCATGATTTTAAAATGAGCGGTAATTTTTTTTTTTTTTTAAACAATTTGCATGCCAAGAGGAGGGAAAATGAGGTCAATGGAAAATGATGTCTTAGTCAAAGGAAAATGAGTATGTTTTGGAGGAAAATGACTTCCTTTTTTTTTTTTTGGGAAAAATCATTTTCCAAAGAATACACATGCAAAATTTTTTGGACTTAATTTTTGACATGCTTTTGCAAGTCGCCCCATCAAGCCCGCGGGCTAAGGTTCATGCAACTATAGCCTGCCCCATGCGGGTTGGCGGGCCCCGCGGGCCGGTCTACGAGATTTTTTTTTTTTTTATTCAAAGTTTTTTTTAAAAAAAAGTAAGAAAAAATTACAAATAATATATATATATATATATATATATATATATATATATATATATATATATATATATATATATATATATATATATATATATATATATATATATATATATATATATATATATATATATATAGTAAATATCCAAAATAGTCCCTCGACTATAGCTAAATTCACAAATTGGTCATCGACTTTCAATTTCAACCAATTAAGTCCTTAACTTTACAATTTTAACACAATTTGGTCCTCTGTCTATTTGACCGTTTGTTGACTGTGATTTTTGAGGATATATATGTAGTTTCATGGTCTATCGTCCGGTTTTAAGGTTCCGGTTGCATTTCCAGACCGCATTGTTACATTTGAATCCACTGCCGAAAGCAATCTACCAAATCCGGTCGCCTTTCTTCATCCTCCCTTTGGATTCAATGTAGTTGAGTTCGTACCAGAGTGAAGTAGACGACATGTTTCCGAACCGGTGCAACGTCATCCTGGAGGCATCCATGTGCTCCAACGAGAGCTGAAGGTTCTTCTAGAGTTCGTCGATCACGGTCAACAAATAGTCAAATAGATGGAGGACCAAATCGTGTCAAAATTGCAAAGTTAAGGACTTAATTAGTTAAAATTGAAAGTCGAGGACCAATTTGTGAATTTAGCTATAGTCGAGGGACCATTTTAGGTATTTACTCTCTCTCTCTCTCTCTCTCTCTCTCTCTATATATATATATATATATATATATATATATATATATATATCGGGAAGGGATCAGGTGCATTTGAGGCTTCCCGTGCGGTTGTGCGGGTGGACGCACGTTAAGCATTAATTTGACGCACTTAAAGTACACAACACACGCACATTAAGCACACAAACAAAACAACTTCAGAACACAACCTCACGCATGTTAAGCACAAGCCTCACGCATGCTAAGCACAAAAACACACGCACATTAAGTTTTAAAAATAACTCACATTAAGTACACACTCACGCACATTAAGTACAAAACTCACGCACCTTAAGCACACGACTCACGCACTTTAAGCACAAAACTCACGCGCATTAAGCATAAAACTCATGCACTGCAGAGGAGCCCAATACAAGTATGAAAGCGAATTGCATTAAAGGCCATGTAGCAAAAGCAAAAAAAAAAAATAAATAAAAATAAAAAAAAAACAAAGGTGAGGAGGAATCACATGAAAACGAAGAAAAAAAAACGCGGCGAGCGACCGGGACAAGCCCCTGGCTCACTCACGCTGCGCGGCGGACCCTTCTGCCGACCCGGACATACCAGAGGAGGAAGGCGGGGTGTAGCCATCAGCGCTAGACGGATTCACACTACCCGCACCACCAGTACCAGGTTCGGACGAAGGATCGGAGGGCGCAACGATGGTCAAGCTAATTCCTTGCCCTGGCCTCTTTGGTGTAATTAGGAAAGCACTACCCGCTGGAGAGGGAGTGGTGGGTATCACTGGCCGAGGCGGTGGTTGCAGTGGCAAAAGTTCAGGCAGCTCCCATCCACCCACGCTAAAAGTAGAAAAACGACAACTGAGCTTGCCGTACAAAACTTCCTGCATCTGTCGTTGTCCAATGTAGAAAGCGGCCTCACCTTCGCGAACCATCCGGCTTTGACCCTCTGACGTTTCGCGTAACCAAACCTCAGCGACAGGAGCCATGGAAATTCGACCACCGGGCGTAGTCACCCAATCCTGAAAAGCACGCAAGGAAGGTGGACAAGTGAAATGACGAGGATCTTGCGCTTCTTGCCAATCGGCCATAACGTCTATCATCGGCAGGCCTGACATAATAGCAATAGATAGCCAGGCTTGCAATAGGGCCAGCATGCGCGACATGGCATGTTCCTCCACCGCACGGGAAAAACCCTCGGAATCCCGCCAATTATGGATCGCGACTTGCACGGCGGCCGCATGGGCGACCTCCTGACGACTGCACAGCTCCTGCAGGACCGAAAACGCGTGCTGCAACCGTCCGTACTCGGCGGCCAAGGCATCGTGCGTCGCTCATAGCTGGAGGTGCTTCCGCTCCGACTCCGCGAGGGTGGCCGCCATCGTCTCCCGAGCCCGCTTAGATTCGGCATACTCTCGAGAGACCGAGTCTAGCCGCTGTTCGAGCCCTACAGCTTGCATGGTCACCTAAAAAAAAGGGGGGGGGGGGGGGGGGGGGGGGAGGGGGAGGGGGAATATACGTATACAGGCGTGAAAGGGAGCTCACGTTCATGCTGTCGCCCACGAGGTGAGAACTGAGAACATCCAAAGAGCTGCTATCCATCCAGAACCGTTTGGCGGGAGTTACCATGTCATGCACGCTACGCCGGATGAACTCAATATGACTAGGCTTGTATGGTCGCAACGCCCGAGAACCACTAGAGTTCCGCACGGTAAGAGGATCTTCTGGTTCAAACTCCTCATGCCATGGAGGGGGACGCGGCGAAGGAGAAGCGGTACGCTCAGGAGGAGGAATACGGATGACGACGTCTGCCCGGGAGGGATCCGCGGCATCCACCATCATGGACGAAGATGGACCGCCGTCCAAGGTGGGATCCGGCAACGCGCCAACCAACGAGTCCTCATCATCCGAGTGCAAGGTGGCCTGGCCGCGGGTCCGATATGCGTGATACATCAGTGCAGTGCTACTAGCCGGCGCTGGTAGCCAACAAGAAACATGCACGTTAGCAGAACAAAAAAAAATAATAAATTAAAATAAAATAAAATCGGCGTATCGCGGATGTATGGAAGGAAAAACGATCGCTGAGCTGAGTGATATGCAACGGGTCGTGATATCTCCTATGATCGAGGGGCCGCCGGGAATCCAGGCCGGGGTATGTAGACAGCGCAACATGATTGATAGGAGCGGACCACACATTGGAGATACCTAACTCGGAGGCATCATTGGCGTACTCCACGTACACAAACTTTTCTTTCCAGTTTCGCAATGCAGGCAGGGGAGTCAAGAAGGTGTAACTGGGGTGTGGATGGAGATGCAGGAAGGGGCCCGTCTGACTCACGCTAAACATATGTAAGAAAAGATATAGAGATGGTGGCACACCAACCTCGCGACACCTAGTGAGAAAACAAGTGAGGAGCCTATGTACATTGGGGGTAAGTTGGCACGGAACGGCATTATGAGCGCGGAGGAACGCGGCCACTAATGGGTGCAAGGGAAATTGCAGACCAGCTTGGACGGAATGAAAGTTGACCGTCACCAAAAGGGGATTCGAGGTTTCAGTCATGGTATCCGTAGCCTCGGGGATAATCATTTTTAATCCCTCCCCCAACCATTCATCCAGCGACATCAGCTCAGCATTGGATAGCCGAGATGGAATCCCACGGGGGATGGCGGGATCCAGGATACGACAGATCGTGGACGCAAGAGGGGAACACTCATCTTTAAGATCAACAACAGGAGGCACCAACCTTTGAGGAGTCGAAATGTCATCAGGATTTACCCCGTGAGGAGGGATTGACGACATTGGTGCGCAAGGGGCCTGAGATTCTACTTGGTCTAGCGGCGTGGCCTCACGAGAGTGGGGAACGGAGATCGCAAAAGGGTTTTGATGACTATTGATGGCCGCGAGCTAGAGCCGTCAAAAATGGGTTTTACCCGCCGGGTCGACCCGTCCCGTACCGCCGTAGGTAGGGGACGGGTTCTTCAAATTTTGATCCGCCAGGAGGCGGGCTTTTTAGCCCGTCCCGCTTGGGTCACGGGTCCAGGCGGGGCGGGTCAGGCGGGTCATGGGTTTAGCCCGCGACCTGCTAATACATATATATTTAGTATTTAATACATGTTATTTTGATTTGTGTAATAGTGTTAGTGTGTTATAACTTATAAGATTATAGATTTATAGGAATACAATACTAGGTAGTGTTACTGTGTTAGTGTATTGTACGTCTATACAGTGATTCTATTTTTTTTTTAAGGATATTGTACATTGATTTATTTATTTATTTTTTTAAAAATAACACAGTGAAAAAATTGATTGGCGGGCTAGCCCGCCCCGCCAGCGGGCTTTGGTATGGCGGGGCGGGCCGGCCACATTCCAAGCCCGCTAAGAGGTGGGCTTTTTAGCCCGTCCCGCTACGAGGATGGGCTTTGGTGTTTTTTGGCCCGTCCCGCCCCGCGAGACCGTTTCGACGGCTCTACCGCGAGCAGAGTGGGGGGAGCGGGCGACGCGGGGGCAGTAACGGTGGTGGTGGCGGCGGTGCCGTGCGACGGAACGATGAAGAGGGACTGAGTAAATTCCCCGAACGTGGGCGTGGCCGGAAGAGAGTGAGGCGAAGGAGTGGATGGAGTCCCCGTGGCCGTAGGAGCTTTGGCGGTAGCGGGCGATGGCGAATACGGTGTGGAAGGGGCAAACGCCGGGGCGATGGTCGACGTTGTGGCGGTCACGACGGACGGGGCACCGTGGCGACAGGCATGGTGGCGGCGGCGATCGGAGGTACGGTAGAGGGGACGACCGGTGATAGGGTGAGTGTAGTTTCGGGGAGAGGAACAGCATGATCGTTCATGGTTGAAGTAATGTGGGAGGCGCGGCTCTTGGCAAAGATTGTGGCGAAGAAAAGGGGGTTGTTGCGCACGAAGGGGAGTAGCCGCGGCAATTGGTTGCGAAGGGGGGAGGAATAATTTTAAATATTCTAATTGCCAGGGTTTCTTTCTAGTCTGGGCCTTGCTTGATGGATTGGACCCTACTTCTTTAAATCATTCACTAATAATTGAAAGAAGTGGTGGACTTATGATGGAATATAAGGAGTTGGGCCTGGATCCATGGGCATAGGGGGTGCAAGCCCAGGAGGAGTAAGCTAGTGAACAAGCCCATGAACATGGGACAACTGCGTGTGGGGGTTGTAAACACAAAAAAGTAAACGTTGTATATATATTCACAAAATCTGTTTACAGCGTGTGTATAATTCAATGCAGGTACAAAATCTCTGTCTAGTCCTCTGATTCTTCACTGACGTTATCTATGGAAGTGCCTCCGGGATTCAAATAGCGTAGCCTCCGGGATTTAAGTGGCGCGTGCCTCCGGGATTCAAGTGGCGTAGCTTCCGGGATTTAAGTGGCGTAACTTCCAACAACGAGCGTCAAGAATTTAGAAGTAATCAACCTGCAAAGTTTCAAAACACATGCAATGGATTCAAGCTGCTTTAAGATCCTCAAATGCCTTCAAAAGACTTCAAGATCTTCGAGACAATCAATTCTGCAAAGCTCCAAAGTACCTGCAATGGATTCAAATTGTCTGCAAAATCAACAAAAATGCCTTCAAATCTTCAAGCGTTCTTCAGTTCCTTTAAGCTCTCAAGCCTTCAAGTTGTCAAGCGTTCTTCAATGCCTTCAAAGCCTTCACGTCTTTAACTTCTCAAGTCTTCAATTGTTGTCTTTTGGAATGAAAATGAAGGCCCTATTTATACTAAAAGCTTAACCAAAATTCCTCAACCAACCCCCCTTTTTAGTTAACTAATTAATTAATTAATTAATTAGGAAAATGAACCTTGTCCAAGATCAAGTCCAGGTTCATTATTGTATAATCTAATTCAAATTCAAATTAAATTATAATTATCTAATTCAAATATAATAAAATTAATATTATATTTAAATTATTTAAATTATAATTATAATTTAAATTCAAACATAAAACGGGCTTGGGCCAACTAATTAATTAATTCAATGGCCCAAATCAAACTTAATTGGGCTAATTAAATTAAATTAATTTCCATGATCCAATTAATCAAATTGGCCCAATCATCATTCTCAACATTAGCCCAATTACACTTTAATCGGTCCATTTATCGGGTTCAAATTTTCGGTGTCTACAGGGGTGCATGTAGGGTGGTGGTGAGTTGCGTGCGTATACGGTCGCATGCATGTTGGCACGTTGGAGATGGCGGTTGCTCGTGCGTCCGGGCGTGCGCGGGGGTGGCTATCACTTGTGGAATGGCGTGCGTCGAAGAGCGGCTGCATGTGGAATGCACGTGTGACACGGGATATGCGCGAGAGAGGCGCACAAGGTACGGCATGGTGCGGGAACGTGCGGTATGGGACGACACGTTTGTAGATCTAAAGCTCCTCCTTGCCCCGTGACGACGACACCGGACACCGGCTGCCCTGCGATGACCCCAGCTCCCCTACGACGCCAGTGCTCCCGCCTCCTTCTTCAGCCGGAGATTGGGGCTGCCGGCGCGGCTTCCTCGTCTAATTTGCAGGTTAGGGTTTTTTTTTTTTTTTTTTTTTTCAAAATTGTTAATATATATATATATATATATATATTGAGGAGTAAATACCTAAAATGGTCCCTCGACTATAGCTAAATTCACAAATTGGTCCTCGACTTTCAATTTCAACCAATTAAGTCCTTAACTTTGCAATTTTGACACGATTTGGTCCTCCATCTATTTGACCATTTGCTGATCGTGATCTTTGAGGATATATATGTAATTTCACGTGCAAAGCTCAAGAGAACGCTCTTGGAGGTGACAGCGTTGTTTTTGCGGAGGGGGAAGTGCTTCTCTACTTCCTGCTTGGGGATCACGAGCCGATTTAGCTTAGAGAACGCTCTTGGAGGTGACAGCGCCGTTTTAGAGGGGGAAGTGCTTCTCCACTTGCTTCTTGGGGATCACAAGCCGGTTCAGCTTGCCTACATCGCTTGGAGTCACGGATTTCTCGAAGAGCCGCCCCAGGGACTTCGGCGATCTATCTATCAAAAGCAATAATTTCTCCGGTATGGGGTGTAGCGCCGGCCTGATCTCGATCGATCTCGCACATTCCAGTACGTGCACCCCAACTCTAACGCCCTGGTGGTTAGCACGACGATTATTACGCGCAACTATTACAAAGGATTGGAGAGAGCTATGCTCCTCCTTAATTGCCACTTCAGAATGGGCGGCGCTGCGATTCTCGTGTCCAACAAGAAGCGCGATTCGGGTCAGGCCAAGTACCGGCTCATGCACGTCGTCCGCACGCACAAGGGCGCCGACGACAAAGCCTACCGCTGCGTGTACGAGCAGGAAGATCCTTAAGGGAAAGTCGGAATAAACCCCGCAATGGAGAGGGAGAGAGCTTCACGAGTGAGATGGAAAGAATTGTGTTGCTGATTTGGAGAAATGAATAGTGCTACAAGGGAGAAAGCTATCCTTTATACTTAGGTTTTAAGGTAAAAATGTAAGGATACAATTTTAGGGTTCACCTTGTATCATGGACCAAGGGCTAGAATTGCTATTTAAAATACTTTGGGGTTGAAAATGAATTTTCTCAAAAAGTTTTCTAGATGAACACTTGTTTAAGGCTTCTTAGAATTCTCCCGGTCTCACTCAAATTGGTTTCTCAATTTAAAACTTGGTATGCGAAGTACCCGAAAATTTAGGGTTTTGGATTAATAATAAGTTTTGGGTGTTGAATTAATTTAAAATGTGTTCAAAATAATTTATTCAAACACAAATTGATCGCAAAAATGTTTAATGGAATGAAAATGGCTATTTTGGAATTTCTTAAAATTGGATTTATAAAATTAAATTTTGGGTTATCATATTAAGATTTCTAGTTCAGGCAAAGGCCCACGATTCATTGAGGACTGCCTAGGTTAATTAAGAGAATTAGAATTGGATTAAATCCCTCTTAATTATTTTTAATTAACGGAATTAATTTAATAATTAATTCGGGTTTGAAGGCTATAACACGGGGTGTTACATGTGCCGTCTATGGAGAACGCTACGAAAGACACGTGTTCCTAGTTTCTACCCGTTTTACCCTTTCCCTTTATGCAATCAAACCCGAGATACGCCGAAATAGTCGAGTCACAAAGCGAACGTTCATCGTACTCCTAGGAATGCCTTAGCCGACAAGGCAAGGGTGTGCCCTTTTCGTGAGGGTCTGTTCCCTGCCCAAGGAACATGAGAGGTCCGATTAGCACTATAGTCGTCAGATGAGAAGCTACCATCGGCAGAACCAATCGAGGTCACCCCGGAGGTTAGACCTAGCGTCCAATCTTTTGTTTGGGAGACAACTAACGTCATTGATGAGTGGGTTACCCATTAGCAGTGGGGTTGCAACTCGGCCTGGATCGATAGTCAATTGCTAACCATAACACTCGAGCAAATTATCCTCTTACCCGACTCAGCACTCCACTAGTTCGGTTATGTTAAACAAAATATAGAGTATATGCTCAACAAAAAATATCTCTATTGCCACTTTTGATAAATTATTCCCGCCTTAGACTAATGAAATTTGTTTCATTGACATTAAAGTTAATCTCATTGACTCACTATTTTAATATTTGAGATTGTGATGTATGTCTCATATATTATTGAAAAATTACAGTGTTGGAGTGTAATGGAGCGCAGTGCAAATGAAGCGAAATGGAACGAAACGACAATACATGTCTTTGTGGTTTGAACCTGAACTTATTCGTGAGTGGGTCCCCTGCACCCTTCAATATTATACAAGGGTAATTTTTGTAAGTATACCACTAGGGTTGTCAATAAATATGATGCTTGTAACATGTATGATGAAGTATACCCTTCAGTACTATGCTCACGTGGATGTGGGCTCTTGGCTGAACCACATAACCTCTTCTTTGTTTTTTGTTTTTCTGTTCATGATCGCCTGATCCCATTTTTCTCAATAGAGACGGTCTTGTCTCACATGAAACATGTATATTTTTTCCAAAACTATAATACTGAGAATAGATTAATGAAGCATTGCTTGAATCCCAATCCAACATTATTAGGTAACATGTGGCCAAAAATCATTGTCAATTCTTAAAGCTACTCAAGAATGAGTTGAAGAAAACAAAGCAGTGGAATAATTTAAGTTGACTACATCAACATCCAAATAAGAAAACTCATCATTGGTATAACTCTAGCCAAGATAGCTAATAAGGATACAAATTTGTAACTATAACAAAGTCACCAGTTCAAATCCCAACCTTCTTGATTTGATCGAGTCTGAACCTTCTGATTTACCTCCTTGTGTTCCTTTGCCGGCTAAGATCAGAAGGCGGGATTTATCCAGTTTCAGCCATGGACAAACCAAGATTATTGAGAGAAGTTCCAGTAACATTAGTTTCTGGACAACTTGGAAGTTTACCTTTCTTGGACCACAGCCAAATCTTGGATATGGAGAAGCTCTCCCCCTCAGTTCTGGCACTGATCTTTTTACCTTCACTGCTCAACCCAGGAGGGCCATGGTGGTTTCCTTTCAGAAGCCGACTCGCGTTTCGGGCACTAGGCAAAGAAACCTGCAATTCTGAGTCCCCAACAACATACTGGCAAGAACCCATGGAGAAACACCTCCTTGCATCCAAGTTGCACCTACTAATTTCCCCTTGCATTAATCTGCAGTCTCCAGTACTCTCACCACCTCCCTGGTTCAGAAATTTCCCCAGCCTCACTGAGAAAACCCTCCAGTCCCCTCCAATTTGCTGCACATTTCGTGCCTCCTCGTGGCCGCTCAAATCCTCCCTCTTCCCATCATCCTCCAAGAAGCAATGCCACTGGTTTCTTGGCTCATCAAAGCTAGACCCTTGAGGAAAAGAAGAGGCAATTAGGCCCCTACACAAAGGGCAGGTTGAGTTTGATAGCAGCCAGGTGTCTATGCAGTGAATGTGAAAGGCATGGCAGCACAAGGGGAGCAATCTCAGCATGTCCTGCTCTAAAAACTCACACAAACAAACAGCACAATCAAATGGCTCCTTCAAGCCTGTGATGTCCTTGTAGTAAAACATGGGCAAAGCATCAATGATGGCTTGGTCTAGACCAGAATCGTGTAACCGGAAGAGATGTTGAAGCTGCCTCTGAAGAACATGGGAACCTGCAGAAGTGTCCGGGAATCTATTCGACTGTGGAAGCGACGACGAGAAAGATGGCCTTTTCGTGAAATATCTTATAAGAAGATGAAGAATGCCAAACAGAAAGAAGATAACAGCAAGAATCACTATCACCAACAGCAGAATTGGGCTAATTCCACTCATGGATGAACAACTTGGAGATGGTTCTTGTTATTTTCAGCATACAAGTGAATGCCACCCAAGAAAGAAAGGCAAATTAAATTACTGTGTTTCTTGCAATTTGTTTGAAATTTCAAGAAACTTTCAGAATTGGGAATATGCCAGAAAACTAAAAGCAGTTTCTATAACAGTGACAAATGTCTGTGGAGTGGAAGATAAAAGGGAAGAGAAAAAGTGTCAAAGCTACATCTTTTATCTTTACCCTCATTGTGGCATAAACTTTCAGACATTTCCACAAACACGTGGGGTACAGGACAAATCTCAGAGAGCAAGAAAATTAATCAAAGCCACTATGATTTGAAGCATCTTCCAAGAAATGAGGGTATGGAGATGCTGGAAAATCCCAAGAAATGTTTAGGGATTTCTCCCTAAATAGGACCACTGGTACCTATAAATACAAGTTCAGTTTCCAAGAATTATTCAGCTGAAATTGTCATAAATAGGACCACTGGCACCTCTTAACAAGAAACAAAAGATTTGAAGTACAGATTACCTACCTACCCTTCCCCTGAAATGAAACTGGAAAACACATTTCATTGCCAGAACATTACAATCTAGTGGTCAAGATTCCATCTTTTATCAGACCCAAAAAGAAATTTTCTGATTTGTTGCTGTCAGCATGGTGAGATGGGTGCAAAACAAGCCAAATTGTTAGGACAATGGTTCCATCCAAAGATGATGAACTTCTGCTAATGAGTAGTGACATCAAAGGATTGCCTCATTTGTCTTTGTCACCTGTCTGTCAAATGTTGTTGGCTAAAAATCCTAAAATGCTGTTTTGGATTAAAGTAAACTCAGAAGAGGGGAAATTTACATTAAAAAAAAAAAACAAAAATCTGTGGTAGTTCACTAGTTCTGCTTTGTCTGTTTGAGATTTGTAGTTAATAATTCAAGTGGGGAAGGCAATTAGTGGTTGGACTATAATGTAATGATTGTTGGCAACTCAGCATTTTCATGTGGAAGTTGGTAAGGTTGTTTTCTGCAACTACTTAACACAGGACATTAGTGGTATAAACAACCTGGTTAAAGTAAAATATGTACCTAATTAATGTTGTCTAATAAATTATGATTAGGAAATTAGCTTCCTTCCTCAGACTGCTTTTCTGCCATCTTTTCTTGTCTAGTTTGACAAATCTCACCTGGGTCCCACTCAAGGATACATGGCATGATTGAATGGTCCACCACATCCCATGCACCATCAAGTGCTTTTCTACATGAGGGCATCTTCACGACTTCACCCCTTCTCTTCTTATCTCTCCATTTCATGAGTTCAACTCCTCCACATTATCATGAGTAAATACCAAAATGGTCCCTCGACTATAACTAAATTCACAAATTGATCATCGACTTTCAATTTCAACCAATTAAGTTCTTAACTTTACAATTTTAACACAATTTGGTCCTCTGTCTATTTGACCGTTTGTTGATTGTGATTTTTGAGGATATATATGTAATTTCATTGTTCATCGTCGGGTTTTTAAGGTCCGATTGCATTTTCAGACCGCACTGTTACATTTGAATCCAATGCCGAAAGCAATCTACCAAATCCGGTCGCCTTTCTTCATCTTCCCTTTAGATTCAATGTAGTTGAGTTCGTACCAGAGCGAAGACGACGACGTGTTTTCGAACCGGTGCAACGTCATCCTGGAAGCCTCCACGTGCTCCGACGAGAGCTGAAGGTTCTTATGGAGATCGTCGATCACGGTCAACAAATGGTCAAATAGATGGAGGACCAAATCGTGTCAAAATTGCAAAGTTAAGGACTTAATTGGTTGAAATTGAAAGTCGAGGACCAATTTGTGAATTTAGCTATAGTCGAGGGACCATTTTAGGTATTTACTCCATTATCATATAACCCGCTGAAACACAAAGGGTCAATACCGCCTTTACTAAGACTCGAACTCACACCCTCCCATCAATCATTATGCTATGGATCCGTGCCCAGCATGCATGCTGGACACGATAACGGTGCCGTTAGTGGCACCGTTCTCTTCCATTGTTTTTCAATTTTTTTTTAATTTTTTTTTTTTTTAAAAAAATTAAGACTACTTTGTTATAGGAGTATATGTTCATAATTTTATCACTATATGTTCATAATTGTAAGTTCATAATGTCAGAGCTCTGTGTTCATAATTGCATAACTGGGGATTAACTGTACATTCATAATTCCGTAACTGTACATTCATAATTCAATAACTGTAAATTCATAATTTTCGAAACTCTATGTTCACAATTTTAGAGCTCTATGTTCATAATTTTATCACTATATGTTCATAATTGTAAGTTCATAATGTCAGAGCTCTGTGTTCATAATTCCATAACTTACATTCATAATTCCATAACTGTACATTCATAATGCCATAAACGAATAACGCCGTTAACGGCGAGACAAAATCATTTTTTTTTTTAATTGGAAGGCCACGTTTTCCCTTAAAACGAGGTCGTATTGGACTCGTGTCCACAACATAATTTGCGCCCTCCCATATGAGAGTGCAACTTTGGTGCCACTAGGCCACAAGGTGTTGGCCATCATATGTTATTTTATTTAAGAAAAATGGCGATTTTAGTCCATTAATTATATCTAAATTGTACACTCATTCTATAAATTATTACCCTATATAAATTTTCTCTTTTAATTATGTTAAAAGTGACCGTTTTAATCTATTATTTATATATTTTGTTAATAATAATAATCTATTCTAAAACTTCAAATTATTAAAGGACATATTGATCATTTCGTAATATTTTTGAATTACAAAATATAATTTAATAATTCAATTCAAGCAAATTAACGCCATAGTAAAATTCTCATTTGAAATTGAATACTAAATACTACATGATGGTTTTATTGCGACTGGGTCCACAATAAATCTGCTTTATTATTTGGGGCACTAAGCCCAAAATAGTACGTACAAAGTCCGAGGTACAGACCCAGAATGACGGCCCAAATACAAAGATCACGGCCTAAGAAATGGGGTATGGCTAACTATGCTACTGGTAGGAATCAAACCCAGGTGGTTGGGTTGAGAATATAGACCAGAGATCACTAGACCAGTGCGCCTGTCGTGCTTAGATGGTCCCCATCGAAGAGAGAAAATGATGCCTTATATAGTGTGAAGGGCCTTCTAGATTGCTGACATGTGTACGACCATCAACTAGCTTTCTATCCTCCACGTGTCCCATGCATGCCTCATGTCTTCACCCACGTCTCCACCCTCTTTCCCACCTTCTTTACAACTCCTCCCTACCTCTCACTACCTCCCCCAGCCGATGGGGGCGCCGATGGTGAGCCAGGGGTGCATGGTCCCCGCTAGTCACGCCATGTCATGGGAAGTGTTGGAAATAATGAACCAAAAATTGATTTAATATCCCAAAATAGTATTTATATATACGCATGAAAAAATATAAAATACTATTTGATATATATCCGAAATATATATATACACACAAATATATATAAAACAGACTCAAAGGTTATATATACATATATACATACATATATATATATATATATATATATATATATATATATATATATATCTACGAAAAAGATATACCAATATGTATATCAACCAAAAAATTGGAACTTATAATCCTCCGATTATAAATCCAATCCAACGACAAAAACAAATATAGAGAGAGGATTTTTGCTTAGAAGCATAATCCAAACCGAAAGAAGAAGGAGATTGGCTCGTGTTTGGGTATAAGGTTTTTAGCGCGAGTCAAAAGATCACTCTTTTTTTAAAACCTTATTTGCCACCTCCCAAAAGTGCTAGGAGTGTTGTGCCATAGGTTTCCCACGATAAAACGTGCTACGGTTCGACGTTTGAGCATCCAAATGAATGAACCCGACGAACTAGAGCAAAGCCTTGAACACAGTTAGGCAAAGAAAGGAGGAGCAGAGTATTTTGGAACTAAAAACCGTGCAAGTGTGTATGCTTTCTTCTTTTCTCTCTCGTGTAAAACATATGTTGTCCTACTCCCTTCTTATATAAGGGTTGGAGTACTTAATAGCATTTAGTTGGCATTTAATCCACGTTTTGTAACACCAGAAACAACCACTATTAAGTGAGATTAAATTAAAATTTTAAAATTAAAATTAATAGACAATTAATTCCGTAAGCCTTGGACCATGGTCTCGGCCAAGGCCTACTTTCAACCTCCCAAGGTCGAACTTTCAACCTTGGACCATGGTCTCAGCCAAGGCCAACTTTCGACCTCCCAAAAAGACTCTTGTATAAATAGTGGGCAAATCCACTTCCCAAACCAATGTGGGACAAAAGCTCACTTTTCCCTTCATTTTTCCAACTCAATGGGTCTACTTTGAGAATCAATATCTCATTCACCCATTATCCGTTTTAAGCGTACAATATATCAATCTCTTCGTCTCACTACGAAGAACCCGAATCCACTTTGACCAGACCCAAATCGAAAGTGGACCCCACCGATAATTGTACCACAAAATAGCCACTTAAAATGCCATTTTAATCCTGTTTTTTCCAACAGAAAGTTTGATGGGCTCACATTACTAGCCATGCGCTAGCTTGAAGGGTCAATTACCAACCTCCCATGTCGTACCACACCCCCTGCCGTTGAAGTGCCCGAGGGCGCACCACCCTGCCCGGCCACGCCACGGCCTGATGTGGCCGGCGGGACACGCCGACGGCCGGCCAATGGCTAGTCGTGGCCTATTAATGAATCTGCCCACCCCGAATATAGGGCATAAATATAAGTTGTAGCGCTTTGATAAATATAAGATGATGTAGTCTGATGGTATTGGATGGGTGTTGCTATGTTAAATGGCATGGGCTGGAAACCTGTTGGCAGCGCCTTCTTTTTGTTGCTTTTAAGATTGATGGAATGGTCAAATAATGCTACACAAATGAAGCATTTATAATAAAGATTGATTAGGGATGTCAATGTGCCCCGTCCCCGACGGGGATCCCAGATCCGCGCCCCGAAAGAGACGGAGATTGAAAAGATTTTTGAAGAACGGGGACGGGGACGGGGATGTCGACACCCCTCCCCGTCCCCGAATATATATATATATATATATATATATATATATATATATATATATATATATATATATATATATATATATATATATATATATATATATATATATTATTTTAATTTCTGAAATTATGACTTATATTTTAAAATTATTTAACATTTTCTCTAGAAGTTGACAGGGAATGGGGAATCCCTGTCCCCGCCTAATTCTCCGTACGTGGGCGGGAATGGAGAATATTTCCAATTCTCCGTCGGGACGGGAACGGGGTAGCGGGGAGGGGATGGGGATGGGGAGTATACTCCCCGCCCCGCCCCGTTGCCATCCCTAAGATTGATGGAATGGTCAAATAATGCTACACAAATTTAAAGTTGAATTTTTTGGAGGAGTTTAAAGCCCTACAATGCTACACAAATTTGAAGTTGAATTCTTTGGAGGAGCTTAAAGCCCTACAATGCTACACAAATTTGAAGTAAATTCTTTGGAGGAGCTTAAAGCTTCTACACAAATTTGAAATTGAATTTTTTTGGAGAAACTTAAAGCTTCTTTAATGATTTGGTAAAATGTATCCAAGACTGACACTGGTCAAAATAATTTTAAACACAAAAAACAGCAGCCACAATTGAGAATTATTGTTATTGTTATTGTTATTATTATTTTTTTTTGAAAATATGTTGTTGTTGTTGTTGTTATTATTATTATTATTATTATTATTATTATTATTATTATTATTATTATTATTATTATTATTATTATTATTATTATAATAATAATAATAATAATAATAATTATTATTATTATTATTATTATTATTATTTAATAAAATTAATGGTGGGAGACAAACTGTCCTCCACCCTCTGCGTGTCCAATTAGTGCGCCATTATCTTATTGGCGTTTACCGGCCATGCGCCTTTACAAACATACTCCGGGAAAAAAAAAAAACAATCTCTCCGAAGCACGCTTATTCCCATCTCCTCCATCCCTTCTCCCCTCCTTTCTCTCCCTTTCTCCTTCTCTTTATCCTAACTTGATGGGATTAATTGGTTCCATTCCTTTAAGGGAGTTGCTTATTGGTCTTTTCGATTTGAATTGAGTCGATTAGCTATATTTCATATTTCACCTTTCATTGTATACCCTTAAGATAATGTTGTCTATAATTTATTTATAAGACACCCCTTACCTCTCACAAAAATTGATTTTTTTATTTTTATTTTTATTTTTTTTTTGTCTTAGAAAAGCAAGAAAAATATGAAAAATTAGCTATTTATTTCATACTTAATATTTTTTAGATCAAACTGGAAAGGACTACCTGCTAATTACATATGAAATATATCAACTTGGTTTCAAAATGGGATACCAAACTTGTCTTCCTTCATTAGATGTCTGATGTCCCCAAGGGTTGAAGTAAGGATCCTGGTGCCTCTTTGATGTATTTTCAATGACTTAAAAATAATTAAATCATGTGCTAAAAACTTATTGAAATTTATGACATAAGGATAATTTAGGTGTATTTTTTGAATTTTTTAAAAAAGATAATTTAAAGATAATACACTTTTACTTAGTAAAAGTAGATTTTATTTAGATAATATCTCTTAGTTATCTACATGCTTCAATTCTTCTTATAAATAGGGGAATACTAAACTAAAAGATTCATTCCATTCCTTTGTATTTGGTCATAATGGATACTACTCGCGCTAATGAGAACATATCATTATAGTTGGTGTTTTTCTGTTATTGAGTGATAGTGCTTGCATCAAGTGGGGGAATGTAGCATTTTATCTGTTACTATTATTATAACATTAGGACAAATTATGATAATTGGTAGGATATATCCCGATCGGCATGCCACGTCTTTTCTTGTTATTTGTGCAGGTTTACAGGTCGGACATTCCTGAAGGAAGCCGGTCGGACTCGACCGGCGTATCTCCCGACCGATGTCTTCAGCACCCGGTCGATGGCCCTTGAACGAGAGATTCAAGAAGAAACACGTGGCAATGTTACACGATGACGGGCAGGGCTCGCTGGGTGAAGACACGTGGGTGCTACGTGGGTTACATGCCGGCCGGCCGGAATTATGTCTCCGGCCTAGCGGCTATAAATACCCACGGAGGCTACAATGTGAGGGACTTTTGAGACGATCGATAGGCTATTTACAGAGCTGCCCGACCGCAGTCAGTCGGCCCTCGGATTAGTCATTTAGATTGTATTAGGTCCTTTGCTGAGCAAATAAAAATCTTTATTTGCTTTGATTTGATCTTCTCTAGTATCTTGACCGCCTACGTGGAATTTATACTATCATTTTGGCGCTGTCTGTGGGGACCGAGTGTACGAAAGCTAACGTTTGACAAGCACCGGTTTCATCTATCACCATGTATCCATATATGTACCAAATGGACCAGGAGGAGCAAGCCGATGCAGCCAGTTCTTCCGATAATCAACGCACTCAGTACCAGGGTCAGACAATCGATCTGAACCTCAATCTTTCACCGTCTCACCCGGCGACCCAGAACCCGTTCGCCCAGCAGCCGGTCAACTATATCCAACCGGGGTATTCGCCTCTCGGCCAGCAGTTTCCTTTCCACGGCAATATCCGTACCCGGTCCCACCTCTACAGTATGGGTATTGGCCCGGTACACCGATGTATTATGCACCACCGACCGGCTACCCCCAATACATGCCTGTGCACACGGCTCCAGCCTCCGCTCCTCCGATTTACCCAACCATGCCGACCGAGCCGGAGCTTAAGCCCGCCTCCCGGGCTAGGCGCTCAGCTCGTTCGAGGTTGGGGTCGCAGGGTGCCGAGGCCATGGAGGTACCACGGCAGGCTTAGCAGGTACAGTCGGAAATGCAAGCCCAGGCGGAGGACCCCGAAGTAGAAGCCAATCAGGCAGTGGCATTCGAGCGGCTCCGCCCAGCCATGCTGCAACGATTGGGACTGCAGGATCCGAGCAGGCGCTCGGTAGATTCACCGATGAGAGCCGCCAGCCAGGAGGGGTTGTCGGGGCATAGTGGGTCCAAGTCACATCGCCGACGACGCCCCCGGGAACCAGCCCAGACGGTCGAGCATGATGAGACCCGACGAATGCTCGACGACCTCCGAGCGGAATTCACCCGGTTCCGAAACGAGCACGTTGTGAGGCCTCCGGTCGATCAATCAGCCTCCTTACTGAGGACACCCTTCACGGCGGAAATAATGGCCCAGCCTTACCCGCTCGATCTGCAAGTCCCGGGTAACAAAGAGTATGATGGCGTACAGACCCTGAGGTTCACGTCAACACCTACTACGGCAACATGTTGATGATGGGCGTGTCTGACGCCGTAATGTGTATGGCTTTTTATTCCACGCTCACCGGTCGGGCGGCAGAATGGTTCAGGGCGCTTCAACCCGGTTCGATCGCCGATTTTGAAACTTTGGCGAGGAAATTCAACCGGAAGTTTGTGACCTCTAAGGTCATAAGAAAGCCCTACATGTACTTGGAGAAGGCCAAGCAGCTAGAGGGGGAAAGCTTGTCCGAGTTCTTGGTTAAATGGAAAGCAGCGGTCGGGGAGGTCGAACCGATGGACAATCTCACCGCCATCCACATGCTCCAAATTTCCCTCCGGGCCAGCTATTTGTACCAGGATTTCATCCTCCACCCACCGAGCACTTGTGAGGAAGCTCTCCGAAGAGTGACGGATTACGCTAATGCCGGAGAAGCGAATGCCATCAAGAGATCGCAGGAGGTCAGGACTTCATCCCGGAAGCCCGTTGGTCGGGCGGAACATCGGTCGGGTGACGACCATCCCCGACCCCGTACCCGGCCAGGGGAGTTTACGATGGTAAACCGATCGGCGGCGAAAGCGATGCAGTACGCCCAATCCTGCAACCTCATTCGCCTCTTTCATCCCGGGCAGGACGGACCGGACAAGTCTAAGCACTGTGCTTATCACCGCTGTGCCGGGCATGACACGGAGGAATGCACGCACTTAAGGCAATTGCTGGAAGGCTTGCTTAATTTGGGAAAACTGGATAAGTGTGTGGGCAAAAGGGAAGAGAGTAAGAAAGATGCTGATCGGAGAGATCATAGGCGCTCCCACCATTGCTCAGATCGCTCCGATCGTTCAGATCGGTCGGGTCAAGATCGCAGAGACCCCGACCCTCCATCCAGCAGCCGACCAGCGGCCAAACCGACCATTCATGTGATCTTCGGCGGTTTGGACGACGTTTCCCAACCCCGGGAGAGCTGCCCGGTCGCGATCGTAGACTCCCGTGAAACCGGGAAAAAGCTGAAGATGGAGCCTATCACCTTCTCGTTGGAGGATCAACCAAATAGTGGTGACCACGGGATGGAAGCCCTCGTGGTCACGATTGATGTAATGGGGACCGATGTCCATAGAGTCATGGTGGACACGGGGAGCAGTGTTAATGTTCTTTATTTGGACGTATTTGAGAAGCTAAAGTTGGACAAGCGTGAGCTGATTCCGGTCGGCGTAATTTACTGGGGCCCTCATTCGCCCCGAAGGAAAGATTATGCTCCCGGTCGAGATCGGCACCTCGCCCAAATCTGTGAAGACGGAGATGGAATTCGTTGTGGTCAATCTGCACTGCGTCCACAACATCATCTTGGGTCAACCGGCCATCATGAAGGTCGGCGGGATCATCTCCATGCCCCATCTATGCATGAAGTTCCCCACCCCGAACGGGATCGGAGTTGTACGTGGAGATGTCCAATCCGCGAGGAAATGTTATACACGGGCGGTCAATAAGCGTGATACTGGCACGTCGTCCCGTGTGAATACTATTGTCAAGGAAGCCACCAGTGACCGGAAGGAGCAACCCTAGCCTTCCGAAGATATCGAAGAAGTTCCCTTGTCCGAGGAACGACCGGACAGGAAGATCAAGATCGGTCGGGCCCTCACCCCCGAGCTACGATTGGAGGTACTAGCAATCCTCCGGGAATTTGCCGACATCTTTGCGTGGGGGCCCGAAGATATGCCCGGGATCGATCGTACCGTTATCTGTCATAAGCTTGCTGTAGATCCCGCGGCAAAGCCAGTCGTGCAGAAGACTCGGCACTTATCCTCCGACCCCCGAGAGTTTGTTAGAGAGGAGATCAAAAAGATGGCGGCGATTGAACACATCCGACCGGTCATCTATCCCGAGTGGGTGGCTAATATTGTTCTTGTTCCTAAGCCCCCAGCATGGAGGATGTGCATCGATTTCACTGACCTCAATAAAGCATGCCCGCTCGACCCGTACCCGCTCCCGAGTATTCACCAAATGGTCGACGAGACGGTCGGGGCTGAGCTCATGAGCTTCATGGATGCATTCAAGGGCTATCACCAGATAATGATGCACCATGAAGATGAGAGCAAGACAGCCTTCGTTACCCCGGATGGAATGTATTGTTACCGAGTGATGTCGTTCGGCCTCCGCAATGCAGGAGCAACTTATCAGATGATGGTCAACATGCTCTTTGCGGATCTTTTAGGCCGAACGATGGAAGCTTACATCGATGATATGCTGGTTAAGAGTCGGGACCGAGCCGACCACACTCGGGATCTCCAGGAGTGTTTTCAGATCATGAGGAGGTACCAGTTGCGATTGAATCCTAACAAGTGCACATTTGCGGTTCAAACGGGAAAGTTCCTCGGCTACATGATGACCAAAAGAGGAATCGAGCCCAACCCCGCCAAGGTCAAGGCTATTCTGGATTTGCAACCGCCCACGACCGTTCGGGAGGTGCAACAGTTGATCGGCTGGTTGGTAGCCTTAAGCCGTTTCCTCTCCAAACTAACTGAGCGCGCCTTACCATTGTTTAAGGTATTGCACAAAGTTAATGGATTCGCCTGGGACGACGAGTGCCGAGCGGCTTTTGACGAGTTGAAGGAATATCTGATGTCCCCGATCGTATTGTCAAAGCCTGAGCTCGGAGAAGAGCTAGATGTCTATCTCGCCGTATCCGATCGAGCTGTAAGCGCGGTTTTATGCCGGACAGATTCGGAGGGAGTCCAGCGACCGGTCTACTATGTGAGCCACGCGCTCCAGGGTCCCAAGCTCCGGTACTCCCGGCTAGAGAAGGCCGTCTATGCTCTGTACATAGCTGCGAAGAAGTTAGCTCCCTACTTTCAAGGTAGAGCCATCTATGTGTTGACCGATCAGCCAATCGGACCAGTTCTCTGAACCGCTTCTTCTTCCGGACGTCTAGTCAAGTGGGCGTTAATGCTGACCCAGTATGCGATCGAATACCGACCGAGACTGGCTATAAAAGGTCAAGCTCTAGCAGATTTCTTGGTCGAGTGCACCGCTCGGGAGACCCGACCCCCGGAGGTTGAGGACCCCGAGGCGGCGTGGTGGTCTTTGGCCACCGACGGGTCCAATAGCAAAAAAGGAGCAGGATGAGGGGTCGTGGTCAAGAGCCCAGAGGGTTTCAAGATTTACTTTGCACTGATGTATCAGTTCTATCCGACCAACAATGAAGCTGAGTATGAGGCCTTTGTTAATGGCCTACAATGCGCTCGGGACTTGGGGGTTGAATATATCCGGGCTCAGACCGATTCATGCTAGTTCGGTGTTTAAATGCTAGCGTGTGTGTTGTTTGTACCTTCCTATTGTTGATGATGACTTGTGTTAATCATCGTTGTTGTTGGACTGTGATCCATTCCTTGATTGAGTATGGTTTCATATCTTCGTTGTGATCCGTTGATTGATTCCTGTTGAGGTGTGATGTGTGTGTGGCTTTACCTGGATTGCACGATTAGTGGTATGGGACACTAGTCACCAAGGTATTGCAGTGGTCCTCGTGGTGGCCATGACGTGATTATGGAGTTGTGACCTTTGTGTAAGGATCACGTATTTCTTGGGAGGCATGTGTTACCAAGGCATGTGTTGCCATGTGTGTGATCAGTACCCTCGTGTACTATGAATTGATGGTTTTGTTGGCGGTTGTTGTCGGATGGGGACGACGGTCCTCGGAGGGAAAAGGTTGGACTTGGTGTACAGGGGTCCGGGAGGTAATGGTTGGAACTAGACATAAGGTTGGGGTAGCCATAAGGTTGGAATCGGGCATAAGGAAGGCATATCAATTCGTGATGGGTGATGTCACGAAGGCTTGTGTTGCCGTTGTTGTGAGTTCTCTTCCTGTGACATGTGTTTCCTTGGCATGTGTGTCTTATCTCTTGTGTTATGCATGTCGGGTGTTAATCTATTGTGTGATGATAGATTATACCTTGGGTCGTCCCTTATCTTGTTGTGAGTGCTTTGAGTCTTGTGTTGACCTTTGCTCTTGGTTTTGAACTTATATATATGTATTCCGTTTCGCAAATGACTTTACAAACGTATATCTTATCTATGTATGATATTTTTTTTTTTTTTTGGATTTTCGAGGTAAACCCCACTCCTGACATTCGTGAGTATGTGGGTAAACCCTCGCCCTGCGACCCTAGCCGGCAAAGGGCCACAAGGTGGCAAACCAGCCTAGGTTTCCCATAGCTGACCGGCTCATACCCGTCATGGCGGAGGATTGAACCCAGGACCTCTCAGTCAAGGGCGCCACTTCCTTACCACTTGAGCAGCCCTTACGGGCATATGTATGATATTTCACATGTATTGGTGGGTTACCAGCATTATTCACTGACCGGGCATCGTCCCATCTTTTATGTGTTTCTTTCAGGTGACGTTTAGACGAGAGCGCGGTTTAGTGCCAGCTAGTGTAACTCCTTTCATGTGTTTTGTGGCCTGTGAGCCCAGTATAGACTTAGTACTTGAACATGTATGGTTTTAGATGTTGAATTATGCAGATGTTAGCCTGTGCGTTCATCTCTGGATGAGCGTGGCATAGCACCCCTTTTCTTCCAGTTTATATATATTCCTCTTTCAGTCTTCCGCTGTGTCTGATGTTTTGTTTAGATATCTGCATATTTAAGGCTTTAATTAGCTTGGAAAATTAGGGGGTGTTACACCTTTGTTCCTCCATTGCACACCTGGTTATCAACTCATTGATAGACTAGTCCACTTTATGTGTGATGTAGGAAATCTTAAAAGGATTGTACTCCTGAGGGAGGGAATCAAGTGCAAAACGTACCAAAAAATCATCTGGTACAATGATTTCCAACTTCTTTAATTGAGCCGCAATGTCCCTGACTTGCATGACGTGTTTACGCGTTCCCTTGACAATGGAAAAACGCAAATTTCTAAACTTCATTATTAGAGTTATTGCCAAAACTTTCTTTGATTCAATGACGTTATCATCGATATCTTTGAGCAAGGGCTTAGCTTTCTTAATGTCCTCAAAGTAAAAACGAATTTTGTGGAAATTCTTGATTTAATGAAGAGCACATCGTGCGCTAAATTTCACCATTGGATTTCACCCATCGTGCGCGAAGCTACTTGGCTTCGTCAGTGCTTTCTTCAGTAACCTCAGGGGGTTCCTCATTAAGAACAGCGTAATTCAACTCTAATAATCTTAATTGCAGGAGAATAGCATCTGTCCACTCCTTGTGGTTATCTCCATTAAGGATTGGAACATTAATAGTTTGTTTTTGGGTGACAAGATGAGTTGCTGTAAAGAATAATAATGAAAGCTTAGTTAGAATTTTCGAGGCACAAAATTAGAGAGAGATATTGAAGTACATAATATTACCAGTGTAAAATTATGCAAAAGATAAATTCAGATGCCATAAAAATTGCATGTGGGCTAAATTTTTACGCATAATGAATTTACCAAAACCGAATGGTGGAAACGGAATGGGTGCGATTTTAGTTTTTCCACCTTGAATGACAAAACTACCAAAATTATATGCCGATACATAATCCATGTGGGCAATTTATGATCATAGTATGGTATTTCATCCTAATTCACCCTACAAATATAACAAAATTGCCTGTGGGCTAAATTTTGCCATATTGCGCAGAGTGAATTACAATATTCTTGCATTAACTTTATGTGAGTAAAACTTAATATGTAATTTTGGAAAATTAAAGATGCTGTGGATACTCTTTAATTAACCAAAGAACATAATCACATTAGCAAGAAAGCCTAATAAACAAACAGATTAAACTAAAATATGATAGACAATCCTTAGGTATACTCCCAGGAAAGTTGGTCGAGGCGAAGCTCGGTTAAAAACCAACTCCTTAGACAGAGTAGCGTCGCAAGGGGACTAGTAGCAACAAGGCTTTTAAGCCAGGGCCATAGAACTAGTATTCCTCCCCAAGAAACTTCCCTAATTCATGTGTTCTCATTTTTGAAGTAAAATCGTTTGAGAGATCTAAAGAGTGTAGTTTCACCTATGGATAAGGCTTTGAATAGGGTAAACTACGAATTGTTTATGTACTTTATGTGCTTTAGGAACTTTATAAAACACGAGTGGAGTAATAACTGAAGAGTAGAGTAATAATATGCATAATCTAACCTAAAAGGCACTAATTTACCTAAAAGGCACTAAATCATGCAAAGCATATAATTCAGACCTAAAGACTCTAAATTTTTCTTAATGAACATGTTTTTCTACCAACATAATCATAACAGTCAAATAATTATTGCAATAAAGATATAAATAACATGCTCAGATTATGCACATTACTCACAAATACTCCACAACTAAATTGTAACACTTAATACAATTTAAACTGGAAAACATTATTAAACTAAAATTCAACTGAAAAATTAAAACTGAATAATTATTCAAAGTTGAATAATAATTTAATAATAGACTTAATAAAAAAATTTCAATTGGATAATTTGATTAGAAGAAGTCCAAATATAATGAAGATATTAAACTGAATGAATTGATGTAGTCCAAATATCAATTCAAATTTGGCCCAAAACAGAAACAGGCCCAGTAATATTTTTTTTTTTAAGTAAGGACCCAGGTCTGGCCGAATTGGGCCAGACCCGGCCCAATACTCAAACACATCATTCATCATCTTCTTCACGTTTAGCAGCACAGACCAGCAGCAATGACGAAGCAGTGCAGCGGCGGAGATCAACCAAAGGACGCCGGCGTCGCCACAAGGAGAACAGACAACGACATCGTCGCCGGGAACTCAGCGCCGCCGCAGCCACCAGACCTCGATGCAACTCCAACGCCACTGCCGCCGCCAAGCGCCTACATCAGTCGCAATGCAAACCAATCCGGCCGAACGGTCCTCTGCGTCGCCGTAAATCCGTCCCCTTCACCAGAATTCCATTGTTGATGAAAGCTGAAGGGAGAAAAACAACGGGAAAATATGGAACACCGTCGTCTCCTCCAATCAACGATGACTGCCGGCGAGACCGTTATCCGGCAATCAAAATTCCGTTAGGGACGGTGAGGCAGTAGGAAACCAAAAAATAAATATCCAGTTGGTTTTTTTTTTTTTTTTTTTTTTTTTTTTTTTTTTTTTTTTTTTTTTTTTTGTTTCTTAATGCGGAAAATTATTTTCAGCAGTCCAAAAAATTTAATTGCGAACTCAAGAATATTCACATATGTATCTCAATTATACAAAATTGTATACAACATATGTAAATATTTAAGCAATTAAAAGAAACTAGGCAGAGATTATCTGTAGCAACTGATACCAACTGTTAGACTTAAATATATATCACATGCATATAATATGTGATACAGGATCGACTAACCTCCAGCCATAGTTCTTGAGATGGTTGAACGATCCGGACTACCGTAGAGATAACACGAGTATTTTGTCTCTCACTTTACTCAGCTCTCTCTAGATGGTGTATGAGGTATGTAATGTAAGTAGTGAGAGGACTAGTGACCTTATATAACCACTGGCCATCATTGTGGTTGTATATCTTTAGGTCTCCAAAACCCTAACTAGACTCCTAATCATAATGGTAGTCTAGCTATTAGGTTATTAGTGTTGCACCACATATCAAATACTAAATATTATTGATAGTATAAATTCCACGTAGGCGGTCAAGATACTAGAGAAAATCAAATCAAAGCAAATAAAGATTTTTATTTGCTCAGCAAAAGACCTAATACAATCTAAATGACTATTCCGAGGGCCGACTGACTACGGTCGGGCAGCTCTGTAAATAGCCTATCGATCGTCTCAAAAGTCCCTCACACTGTAGCCGTCGTGGGTATTTATAGCCGCTAGGCCAGAGACACAATTTCGGCCGGCCGGCATGTAACCCACGTAGCACCCACGTGTCTTCACCCAGCTAGCCCTGCCCGTCAACGTGTAACGTTGCCACGTGTTTCTTCTCGAATCTCTCGTTCAAGGGCCATCGACCGGGTGCTGAAGACATCGGTCTGGAGATACGCCGGTCGGGTCCGACCGGCTTCCTTCAGGAATGTCCGACCTGTAAACCTGCACAATTAACAAGAAATGACGTGGCATGTCGGTCGGGATATATCCTACCAAAAGCCCCCCCCCCCCCCCCCAGCCCGGGCCTTTTTAACCGCTCGGGAAAAACGGGACAGGATGAAAAAGTCCCATCACCCGGCCTGCCATCTCGACCAGACAGCTGTCGCTTGTCGAGCCACGTGTCGGCTTCTGCACGTCTCAGAGACTGCAACGGTCGCCTCGGAGTCCGGAACGGTCACTTCGCGCAAGTGGGCCGTTTTCCGCCCAAATATTTTCCTATAAATAGGCCCTTCTGCGATTCATTTGAACTGTTACCAACCCTGCAAGTCGATCAGAGCATCCCGAGCGAGCAACCCAGAGCATCGGTCGAGCAACCAGAGTTCAGCTTTTCCCAGCCAACTGTAATCACTCGGTAAGTTCATCCTTCCTTACTCTTTATTACTGTCTTTTATTTTACCACATAGAGGCCACTTTCGGGCCTTAACTAACCACGACCGGCTCATGCCCGACCTATACTGAAATCCCAACCGACCGTTTAGGAAAAGAAAATGTCAGACTCCGATAGTCAAAACATCTCGGGTGCGGACTACGATGGCGCGGTCGAGCAGCTAAGTGAGGAAGTGGACATAGAGGCGTACTCACCCGAGGTCGTTCAACGACCACGGAAAGTACCCGAGCGACAAAGGTCGTCCAGCTCGAAAGGGTCATCCAGCTCGAGCTGGTCGAGCAGCAACAGCGATAGCGGCGAAACCTCCACGAGCGGGCAACGCACGACTGAAGCCGCTCGAGAAATGCCGACCCAGGTTATTGGGGCGTACCCCCAGGCCGCCCCTTCGTCAAGTGATCGGGAGGCCACACTAGACCCGGCCGAAGGGGACCCGGCCGCACCGGCCGCTGGCGGATTCGTCTTCTTGAATAGCGAGAGTGTCGAGCAGTAAGAGTGCTTGCTGACGACTGGGGAAGCGGCAAGGATTGCCGCAATGCTCAACGGTCGAGCACAGTTCGACACCCGACGGCATTCGGGCAACATAATCGAGCGCCATCAGGGGAAGTGGATCGGGATGCACTACGATTCGCTGCAGGCCTCGATCACGTTCCCCTTCTCCGCCCTCTTGACCGCGTTCCTGGGCGACTACCAAGTACTCCCGGCCCAGATATGCCCGAACGCACAACGGATCTTGGCATGCTTCCCGCAGATCTGTGCTCGGCACGAGGTAGCGTGCTCGATGGAGTTGTTTAACTTCATCTATCAGGTGAAGACCCTAGCGCCAAAGTATTTGGGCGGGTTCTTGATGATCCAATCCTGGGCAGAGCTATGCTCGATTGAGAACTTGCCCGGGAACAACAAAGGCTGGAAGAACCGCATCTTCTCAGTCAAATACGATCCGTGGATCCTCCCGGTCGAGAGGACGTGGAGTACCCACTATCGAAAGTATGTCACGCCGGTCGAGACTCAAGCTTTCCGGGACGCTACCTTCAGGATCTCTAGCGAGATCCACGAATACAAGATCTTCCGATCGAGGGAGAGTTACAACGAGGCCCGAATGCCAACGCCGCGCTACGACCTGGAAGAGAAGTACAAACCCGAGCCAACGGGCGTAACGATCGCGAGGGCGGCTGCTCGGGTCGAGCCGGCGAATGAAGGTCTAGCACTAACCGAGCATCCCCGATCCTAACTCCCCGATCAGATCTTGATCATGTACTAACTATTTGTTCTTTATTTGCAGAGATGGCACCAACGCAGAACTTCGAGGAAGCGGATGCACCCCGAGCCAAGATCGCGCTCGTGAAGAAGAAAGCTGCGGCCGGGTCATCCGGCGATCAGCAGATCCCGGTCGCTCGCCCACTAGGCGCAACAACCATCACCACAGCCCAAGGGGGCGTGGTCGAGACGTCCGACGTTCTCATCTCCCGAACGAGTGTCCGTAAGGGCAAGGAGAAGGCGGTCGGGAAAAACTCTGAAGAGAGCGGCGCACTGAAGCGTCGGAGAAACAAGGCAGCCCTAGCCCACCGGTCGGGATTATTACAGGAGATGCGTCCATCCTTACGCAGATCGGCAACCTTCGGGCGATCAAGGAGGACCTGACGAAGATGACCCCTGTGCAGGTGGCCGAGAAGATCGGCCAGGAGTTAGTCGAGGTAAGAACTTCTTTATCTTCAACTCTTCTTGATACAAGTATCGTCGCTCGAGCTAACACGTTTTTTCCACAGCTATCCTGAGCGGCCCAAGTTCTTCAACGCCGAGCGCTATTAGCCAATGAGGCCGATGCTCTAAAGAAGGTCACCGACCGGCGATCGGTGGAAATCACCGAACTCCAGGCCGAGCTGAAGAAGGCAAAGGGGGCTCAGGAGATTGCTGAGAAAGCTGCCCGGGAGGAGCTGGGGGAGGCTGCAGAGCTCAAGGCCCGACTGGGCAACCTTGGGGACCTCGCGAGGTTCCTCTGCCGGGATGAAGCATCAGCTGAAAAGTTCTTCCGCGAGCTGAGGAAGGACAAGATCGGGGAGGACATGATCTGGACTTTTGGGCACTGGGCCTTTAACTCCGGTCAACGGAGGATGCGCGAAAAGACCCAGTCGATTATGGAAGAGGTCCTCGAAGGCGACAACCTACTGCTGGTCTTGATGACCCTTCCCGATGAGGTCCCCGCTCCCGGCCCGTCTCCCTTCGGCCCCGAGGAAACAACTGAGCCGAGCATCGCTGCGGAAAACTAGATATGGTCGTGTAGCTTCCGACCGTGTACTCTGCTTTTGTTTTTTGTAAGTGAACTCCGTCGGGAGCCCGGTCCCGCTTTGTACTGGGCATCTTTTGATTACTTAATGAAGTCGTTTTTTACCAAACTGTGTCCGTTCGGTTTTTTGCGTTTTTATTTTCGTTTGCATGCTGGTCGTCCTTTGCCCGACCCATTGGCCCAATGGCCTGGTCGTTCGTGTCCCGACCCATTGGCCTATTGGCCTCTTGAAAACTCTTTGGCCTTTTTCATTCGGGACTTGCCCGACCGTGGTTCGGCCTCGTGCTTCCTTCCTTCACCCTAGCCCCTACACTGTTGTGCCCATGAGGCATGAGTGAGTGCGACAGTGGAAAGAAGTTAAGCTGATCGGGGTGTCTCGATATAGCTCTGGTTTTCCCGATCGATGGCGTGACCCGAATGTCCGCCGAAGATGAGCGTGTTGAGCCGGTCGTTAGAATTCGTCCGGCTAAGATGTAGGTGGCTATTAGAGCCAGTTTAGGTTGTAACCCCTATCGATCGGGACCGAGGGAGAGGTGTGTTCGTGGGGCTTTCGCTGCTCTTGTTCGTTGACGCTGAGTCTCGATCGGCTAGAGCACGAGCAAGACTGGTTTGTGAAGCAGATCTAAGGCAGCTGACCTCATACCTAAGCAGATCTAAGGCAACCGATCGTATATACATTAATAATTCCCGTGCGCAGACGGTTTAATATTTACAATACTTACAAGCAATTAACGATGGCCTTGTCAATCCCACCTTTTTACCTTAGAATTTCATCCTTATAGTCCCTTAAGTTCCTTTACCTTGATTAGAATTAATTTAGGTAATTTAATTAAGTAAGCACTAAGATTAGTTTAAAGAATTAACTAGGAAAAAAAAATTAATTTTAGATACTAAGCTAATCTTAGGAATGATTAAATTGTTGCTTAGGAGTTTGATAAGTGCCAAAGACACACACTTTTAGGGTCCCTTTAGAGTGAATTCTAGGCTTAAAGTAATCCTTTGTGTAGCAATAGTGTGCCAAATAACATTATTTAGGAAATTATCACCGCACTTTGTGTTTTACAAGTTTTCAGGTGAGTTTCGGGCTTAAAAGGGGCGAAGCGGCAGAACCGGTAGCAAAGCGGAATAAGGAGACAAGTCGGGACCAAGCAACGCAGCAACAACGTGCGTTGTAGTACACGTTGTGGAGGAGTGTAGGGGCGTTAGCGAACAAAGCTTTCGGCAAACTACTCGTGTTCGTGTTGGGTAAGCATTCGTTTATGTTCGTTTGTTAAGGTAAACGAACATTAATAAACAAAATTTAGAGCTCGGTTAATAAACGAACAGAGCTTGAACAGTTCTAAGCTTGTTTGCTAAGAGATCGTGAACAAGCTCATTTGTGTTCGTTTACTAATGTTCGTGAACAAGCTCATTTATGTTCGTTTAATAATGTTCGTGAACAAGCTCGTTTGTTTTCGTTTAATAATGTTCGCGAACATGTTCACAAACATATATATTATATTATATTATATTATATTAGTTATGTAGTTGTGTTGTTTGTTTGATTATTGTTCGTGAACGTATATTATTTATTGTTCACCAACGAATTATGATCATGAACATGTGCAGGTGTTTGTTTATTAAGTGTAAATGAACGTAAATAAATATTTTCGTGAACGTGCTTGTTAATGAACATGTTTGTGAACGTTAACGAACACGTTTGCGAATGTGTTCATGAACATTAACAAACACGTTCGCGATCATGTACGTTAACGTTAACGAACGCTTAACAAATGAACACGAACATGATTTTCAAAAACCTTAACAAACAAACACGAACATGAACACTACAAATTCCTTAACAAACGAACACGAACAACCTCCGTTCATTTATGTTCGGTTCGTTAACAGCCCTAGAGGAGTGAAAGAGGGCTGAAATTCCACTAATTTTAACGCACCGAGCAACGCACGTTGCGGAGGACGTTGGAGAATAAAATTCCCGAGCAACACACGTTGCACAGCACGTTGGACAGAGCTGCGGAAGGAATGGAAAGGGGAAGCTCTTTAAAATGTTTTTCGATCAAAATTTATGGGAGGACTAGAGATTTTAGAGAGAGAAAAATAGAAAAGCTTAGCAAGTAGATTAGGAGAAGAACACTTTTGTAGAAGATTTCCTAGAGGGATTGCTTGAAGGAAGAACTTAACAAACTCCAATTAAAGGATCTTACAAGTTTGTTTTCATTTTGTTAATCTCCTTTTGGTACAATTTCTATCCCTTTTCCATTTCTATTTTGCTTAGCTATGTTTAGATTCATGAATGCTTTTGTTTAATTTGAGCATGGTAGGCTAGATTAGCTAGGGTTTGGATTGTGCTAGTGTGTGTTGATGATGCTTTCATGATTTATTTCCTAATTAGGGATTGATTAGTGCTATTGCTTGAATGTCATGTTGTTGAGGATTGACTTGTTTGAATCCTAGGAACTTGATCACCTCCTATGGTGTGTGACAGATTGATCTATGCTAGATCAATCCAAGCTCCCATCTTTAGCATTTCTTAGCTTTAGGAACCCTACGGGGCTTGGCTATGAAAGAGTTGAAGGCAAGGTGTTTGTGGAAAGGTTTAGGTGAATCCTAGACAAAGCCTTAGTAACCTATGTTGTGAAAGGGCATAAGCCACTCTCTTGACTTAGCATTGACTCCTCTCTCCCTATGTCAAATGATCCCTTAGCATCTTCATCCACACCAAGCAATCCAACCCCTACTTGTCTCTTATTCGTTGCTTATTTGTTAGTTACTATTTTGCGCTTCAACTACGATGTTAATCAACTTGTTTGGCGTAACTTGCTTGCAATGCATGACGTTGTCAATGCTTCCCAACTTTAGCAACCTAGGGCTAGTTCCAAGCGGCCATCCTTGAGAACGATAATCCGAGGTTTATCCTCACTACTTACTACTCTCACGCGTGATGAACGTGAGGGTAGAAGAGCACACAAAAGAATATAACCAAACCAACCGAAAAGAAAATGACATCAAAAGAAATGACATAAAAAATGGTGTCATTGGCGGGGATGGCATTACGTTTTAGCCATTTGTTTCTAGTTGGAAGTTAGACTTTGTTCGTTGTTTGAATGCTTGTTACTTGTTCTTTGTTTTTATTGCATTTCATTGTGTTTGTACTCACCCTCACCAACTACTTGTAGTTGTGACGAGAAAGTTTGTTGACCCGTTTTTCTTAGGATTGAATGCACACAAGATATCAAAGGGGAACATAGGACTTTTGGCCTTTGAACTCGAGATTAACAAAGCAATCCGAAGACGAACAACATGAGGACCGATTCTATTGCATGATATGGCATCTTCAAGTGGAAGAAATCATACACAACGAGCGGCTCAAGGAGGAAATTCTAATATGCACACACCACCAAACCAACAAGGAGGGACACCAACTCATGTGAACCAACCACCTATAGGACAAGGAGCGAATGAAGAACAAAACCCGATTGAACACTGTGACACCCCGTAAATCTAAATTTTAATTGGGATTAATTGAGAAATTAATCCTAGCCTTTCTTGGTAAAGTTTGAGGGCCTATTTAACCATTTTCCCTTAATTTTATATGATTATATATCTAGATTCACTTTGAACAAAGTTCACATATATAAAATT